>NW_027102083.1:600000-819256 GCF_035609145.1 Eleutherodactylus coqui
CAATGCCATTGCCCCCATTGTGACATCACAATGCCGTTTCCCCCATTGTGACATCACAATGCCATTTCCCCCATTGTGACATCACAATGCCGTTTCCCCCATTGTGACATCACAATGCCATTTCCCCCATTGTGACATCACAATGCCGTTTCCCCCATTGTGACATCACAATGCCATTTCCCCCATTGTGACATCACAATGCCCTTTCCCCCATTGTGACATCACAATGCCGTTTTCCCTATTGTGACATCACAATGCCCTTTCCCCCATTGTGACATCACAATGCCATTCCCCCCATTGTGACATCACAATGCCGTTTTCCCCATTGTGACATCACAATGCCCTTTCCCCCATTGTGACATCACAATGCAGTTTTCCCCATTGTGACATCACAATGCCCTTTCCCCCATTGTGACATCACAATGCCGTTTTCCCCATTGTGACATCACAATGCCCATTCCCCCATTGTGACATCACAATGCCATTCCCCCCATTGTGACATCACAATGCCCTTTCCCCCATTGTGACATCACAATGCCATTTCCCCCATTGTGACATCACAATGCCGTTTCCCCCATTGTGACATCACAATGCCATTTCCCCCATTGTGACATCACAATGCCGTTTCCCCCATTGTGACATCACAATGCCGTTTTCCCGACTGTGACATCACAATGCCCTTTCCCCATTGTGACATCACAATGCCATTTCCCCCATTGTGACATCACAATGCCGTTTCCCCGATTGTGACATCAGAATGCAGTTTACCCCATTGTGACATCACAATACCCTTTCCCCCATTGTGACATCACAATGCCGTTTTCCCCATTGTGACATCACAATGCCCTTTTCCCCATTGTGACATCACAATGCCATTTCCCCCAGTGTGACATCACAATGCCATTTCCCCCATTGTGACATCACAATGCCATTTCCCCCATTGTGACATCACAATGCAGTTTACCCCATTGTTACATCACAATGCCCTTTCCCCCATTGTGACATCACAATGCCGTTTTCCCAATTGGGACATCACAATGCCGTTTCCCCCATTGTGACATCACAATGTCCTTTCCCCCATTGTGACATCACAATGCCCTTTCCCCCATTGTGACATCACAATGCCATTTCCCCCATTGTTGACATCACAATGCCGTTTTCCCCATTGTGACATCACAATGCCCTTTTCCCCATTGTGACATCACAATGCCATTTCCCCCAGTGTGACATCACAATGCCATTTCCCCTATTGTGACATCACAATGCCGTTTTCCCTATTGTGACATCACAATGCCCTTTCCCCCATTGTGACATCACAATGCCATTTCCCCCATTGTGACATCACAATGCCGTTTCCCCCATTGTGACATCACAATGCAGTTTACCCCATTGTGACATCACAATGCCATTTTCCCCATTGTGACATCACAATGCCGTTTTCCCTATTGTGACATCACAATGCCCTTTCCACATTGTGACATCACAATGCCATTTCCCCCATTGTGACATCACAATGCAGTTTACCCCATTGTGACATCACAATGCCCTTTCCACCAATGTGACATCACAATGCCGTTTTCCCCATTGGGACATCACAATGCTGTTTCCCCCATTGTGACATCACAATCCCATTTCCACCATTGTGACATCACAATGCCGTTTTCTGCATTGTGACATCACAATACCCTTTCCCACATTGTGACATCACAATGCCCTTTCCCCCATTGTGACATCACAATGCCGTTTTCCCCATTGTGACATCACAATGCCCTTTCCCCCATTGTGACATCACAATGCCATTCCCCCCATTGTGACATCACAATGCCGTTTTCCCTATTGTGACATCACAATGCCCTTTCCACCATTGTGACATCACAATGCCATTTCCCCCTTTGTGACATCACAATGATGTTTCCCCCATTGGGACATCATAATGCAGTTCACCCCATTGTGACATCACAATGCCCTTTCCCCCATTGTGACATCACAATGCCGTTTCCCTATTGTGACATCACAATGCCATTTCCTCCATTGTGACATCACAATGCTCTTTCACCATTGTGACATCACAATGCCATTTCCCCCATTGTGACATCACAATGCCATTTCCCCCATTGTGACATCACAATGCAGTTAACCACATTGTGACATCACAATGCCCTTTCCCCCATTGTGACATCACAATGCCGTTTTCCCTACTGTGACATCACAATGCCCTTCCCCCATTGTGACATCACAATGCCATTTCCCCCATTGTGACATCACAATGCCCTTTCCCCCATTGTAACATCACAATGCATTTTACCCCATTGTGACATCACAATGCCCTTTCCCCCATTGTGACATCACAATGCCGTTTCCCTATTGTGACATCACAATGCCATTTCCTCCATTGTGACATCACAATGCCCTTTCCCCATTGTGACATCACAATGCAGTTTTCCCCATTGTGACATCACAATGCAGTTAACCACACTGTGACATCACAATGCCCTTTCCCCCATTGTGACATCACAATGCCGTTTCCCCCATTGTGACATCACAATGCAGTTTACCCCATTGTGACATCACAATGCCCTTTCCCCCATTGTGACATCACAATGCCGTTTTCCCGACTGTGACATCACAATGCCCTTTCCCCATTGTGACATCACAATGCCATTTCCCCCATTGTGACATCAGAATGCAGTTTACCCCATTGTGACATCACAATGCCCTTTCCCCCATTGTGACATCACAATGCCGTTTTCCCCATTGTGACATCACAATGCCCTTTTCCCCATTGTGACATCACAATGCCATTTCCCCCAGTGTGACATCACAATGCCATTTCCCCCATTGTGACATCACAATGCCATTTCCCCCATTGTGACATCACAAAGCAGTTTACCCCATTGTGACATCACAATGCCGTTTTCCCTATTGTGACATCACAATGCCATTTCCTCCATTGTAACATAACAATGCCCTTTCCCCATTGTGATATCACAATGCCGTTTCACCCATTGTGACATCACAATGCTGTTTTTCCCATTGTGACATCACAATGCTCTTTCCCCCATTGTGACATCACAATGCCATTTCACCCATTGTGACATCACAATGCCATTTCCCCCATTGTGACATCACAATGCCATTTCCCCCATTGTGATATCACAATGCCATTTCCCCCATTGTGACATCACAATGCCATTTCCCCCATTGTGACATCACAATGCCGTTTTCTGCATTGTGACATCACAATGCCCTTTCCCCCATTCTGACATCACAATGCAGTTTTCCCCATTGTGACATCGCAATGCCCTTTCCCCCATTGTGACATCACAATGCCATTTTCCCCATTGTGACATCACTATGCCCTTTCCCCCATTGTGACATCACAATGCCATTTCCCCCATTGTGACATCACAATGCCGTTTTCCCTATTGTGACATCACAATGCCCTTTCCCCCATTGTGACATCACAATGCCATTTCCCCCATTGTGACATCACAATGCCATTTCCCCCATTGTGACATCACAATGCCATTTCCCCCATTGTGACATCACAATGCCATTTCCCCCATTGTGACATCACAATGCAGTTTACCCCATTGTGACATCACAATGCCCTTTTCCCCATTGTGACATCACAATGCCATTTTCCCTATTGTGACATCACAATGCCATTTCATCCATTGTGACATCACAATGCCCTTTCCCCCATTGTGACATCACAATGCAGTTTACCCCATTGTGACATCACAATGCCCTTTCCCCCATTGTGACATCACAATCCCATTTCCCCCATTGTGACATCACAATGCCCTTTCCCCCATTGTGACATCACAATGCAGTTTTCCCCATTGTGACATCACAATGCCCTTTCCCCCATTGTGACATCACAATGCCGTTTTCCCCATTGTGACATCACAATGCCCTTTCCCCCATTGTGACATCACAATGCCATTCCCCCCATTGTGACATCACAATGCCGTTTTCCCCATTGTGACATCACAATGCCCTTTCCCCCATTGTGACATCACAATGCAGTTTTCCCCATTGTGACATCACAATGCCCTTTCCCCCATTGTGACATCACAATGCCGTTTTCCCCATTGTGACATCACAATGCCCTTTCCCCCATTGTGACATCACAATGCCATTCCCCCCATTGTGACATCACAATGCCCTTTCCCCCATTGTGACATCACAATGCCATTTCCCCCATTGTGACATCACAATGCCGTTTCCCCCATTGTGACATCACAATGCCATTTCCCCCATTGTGACATCACAATGCCGTTTCCCCCATTGTGACATCACAATGCCATTTCCCCCATTGTGACATCACAATGCCGTTTCCCCCATTGTGACATCACAATGCAGTTTACCCCATTGTGACATCACAATGCCCTTTCCCCCATTGTGACATCACAATGCCGTTTTCCCTATTGTGACATCACAATGCCATTTCCTCCATTGTGACATCACAATGCCGTTTTCCCTATTGTGACATCACAATGCCATTTCCTCCATTGTGACATCACAATGCCCTTTCCCCATTGTGATATCACAATGCCGTTTCCCCCATTATGACATCACAATGCTGTTTTTCCCATTGTGACATCACAATTCCATTTCCCCCATTGTGACATTACAATGCCGTTTTCCCCATTGTGACATCACAATGCCCTTTCCCCCATTGTGACATCACAATGCCGTTTTCCCCATTGTGACATCGCAATGCCCTTTCCCCCATTGAGACATCACAATGCCATTTCCCCCATTGTGACATTACAATGCCGTTTTCCCTATTGTGACATCACAATGCTCTTTCCCCATTGTGACATCACAATGCCATGTCACCCATTGTGACATCACAATGCCATTTCCCCCATTGTGACATCACAATGCCATTTCCCCCATTGTGATATCACAATGCCATTTCCCCCATTGTGACATCACAATGCCCTTTCCCCCATTCTGACATCACAATGCCGTTTTCCCTATTGTGACATCAAAATGCCCTTTCCCCCATTGTGACATCACAATGCCATTTCCCCCATTGTGACATCACAATGCCATTTCCCCCATTGTGACATCACAATGCAGTTTACCCCATTGTGACATCACAATGCCCTTTTCCCCATTGTGACATCACAATGCCGTTTTCCCTATTGTGACATCACAATGCCATTTCATCCATTGTGACATCACAATGCCCTTTCGACATTGTGACATCACAATGCCATTTCCCCCATTGTGACATCACAATGCAGTTTACCCCATTGTGACATCACAATGCCCTTTCCCCCATTGTGACATCACAATCCCATTTCCCCCATTGTGACATCACAATGCCCTTTCCCCCATTGTGACATCACTATGCAGTTTTCCCCATTGTGACATCACAATGCCCTTTCCCCCATTGTGACATCACAATGCCGTTTTCCCCATTGTGACATCACAATGCCCTTTCCCCCATTGTGACATCACAATGCCATTCCCCCCATTGTGACATCACAATGCCGTTTTCCCTATTGTGACATCACAATGCCTTTTCCTTTATTGTGACATCACAATGCCCTTTCCACATTGTGACATCACAATGCCATTTCCCCCATTGTGACATCACAATGCCGTTTCCCCCATTATGACATCACAATGCTGTTTTTCCCATTGTGACATCACAATTCCATTTCCCCCATTGTGACATTACAATGCCGTTTTCCCCATTGTGACATCACAATGCCCTTTCCCCCATTGTGACATCACAATGCCGTTTTCCCCATTGTGACATCGCAATGCCCTTTCCCCCATTGAGACATCACAATGCCATTTCCCCCATTGTGACATTACAATGCAGTTTTCCCTATTGTGACATCACAATGCTCTTTCCCCATCGTGACATCACAATGCCATGTCACCCATTGTGACATCACAATGCCATTTCCCCCATTGTGACATCACAATGCCATTTCCCCCATTGTGATATCACAATGCCATTTCCCCCATTGTGACATCACAATGCCGTGTTCTGCATTGTGACATCACAATGCCCTTTCCCCCATTCTGACATCACAATGCCGTTTTCCCTATTGTGACATCAAAATGCCCTTTCCCCCATTGTGACATCACAATGCCATTTCCCCCATTGTGACATCACAATGCCATTTCCCCCATTGTGACATCACAATGCCATTTCCCCCATTGTGACATCACAATGCAGTTTACCCCATTGTGACATCACAATGCCCTTTTCCCCATTGTGACATCACAATGCCGTTTTCCCTATTGTGACATCACAATGCCATTTCATCCATTGTGACATCACAATGCCCTTTCGACATTGTGACATCACAATGCCATTTCCCCCATTGTGACATCACAATGCAGTTTACCCCATTGTGACATCACAATGCCCTTTCCCCCATTGTGACATCACAATCCCATTTCCCCCATTGTGACATCACAATGCCCTTTCCCCCATTGTGACATCACTATGCAGTTTTCCCCATTGTGACATCACAATGCCCTTTCCCCCATTGTGACATCACAATGCCTTTTTCCCCATTGTGACATCACAATGCCCTTTCCCCCATTGTGACATCACAATGCCATTCCCCCCATTGTGACATCACAATGCCGTTTTCCCTATTGTGACATCACAATGCCTTTTCCTTTATTGTGACATCACAATGCCCTTTCCACATTGTGACATCACAATGCCATTTCCCCCATTGTGACATCACAATGCCCTTTCCCCCATTGTGACATCACAATGCCCTTTCCCCCATTGTGACATCACAATGCCGTTTTCCCCATTGGGACATCACAATGCCGTTTCCCCCATTGTGACATCACAATGCCCTTTCCACCATTGTGACATCACAATGCAGTTTTCCCCATTGTGACATCACACCATTTCCCCCATTGTGACATCACAATGCAATTTCCCCCATTGTGACATCACAATGCCATTTCCCCCATTGTGACATCACAATGCCGTTTTCTGCATTGTGACATCACAATGCCGTTTTCTGCATTGTGACATCACAATGCCCTTTCCCCCATTCTGACATCACAATGCAGTTTTCCCCATTGTGACATCGCAATGCCCTTTCCCCCATTGTGACATCACAATTGCGTTTTCCCCATTGTGACATCACAATGCCCTTTCCCCCATTGTGACATCACAATGCCATTTCCCCCATTGTGACATCACAATGCCGTTTTCCCTCTTGTGACATCACAATGCCCTTTCCCCCATTGTGACATCACAATGCCCTTTCCCCCATTGTGACATCACAATGCCATTTCCCCCATTGTGACATCACAATTCCATTTCCCACATTGTGACATCACAATGCAGTTTACCCCATTGTGACATCACAATGCCCTTTTCCCCATTGTGACATCACAATGCCGTTTTCCCTATTGTGACATCACAATGCCCTTTCCACATTGTGACATCACAATGCCATTTCCCCCATTGTGACATCACAATGCAGTTTACCCCATTGTGACATCACAATGCCCTTTCCACCATTGTGACATCACAATGCCGTTTTCCCCATTGGGACATCACAATGCTGTTTCCCCCATTGTGACATCACAATCCCATTTCCACCATTGTGACATCACAATGCCGTTTTCTGCATTGTGACATCACAATGCCCTTTCCCCCATTGTGACATCACAATGCCCTTTCCCCCATTGTGACATCACAATGCCGTTTTCCCCATTGTGACATCACAATGCCCTTTCCCCCATTGTGACATCACAATGCCATTCCCCCCATTGTGACATCACAATGCCGTTTTCCCTATTGTGACATCACAATGCCCTTCCCCCATTGTGACATCACAATGCCGTTTCCCCCATTGTGACATCACAATGCATTTTACCCCATTGTGACATCACAATGCCCTTTCCCCCATTGTGACATCACAATGCTGTTTCCCTATTGTGACATCACAATGCCATTTCCTCCATTGTGACATCACAATGCCCTTTCCCCATTGTGACATCACAATGCAGTTTTCCCCATTGTGACATCACAATGCAGTTTTCCCCATTGTGACATCACAATGCAGTTAACCACACTGTGACATCACAATGCCCTTTCCCCCATTGTGACATCACAATGCCGTTTCCCCCATTGTGACATCACAATGCAGTTTACCCCATTGTGACATCACAATGCCGTTTTCTGCATTGTGACATCACAATGCCGTTTTCTGCATTGTGACATCACAATGCCCTTTCCCCCATTCTGACATCACAATGCAGTTTTCCCGATTGTGACATCGCAATGCCCTTTCCCCCATTGTGACATCACAATTGCGTTTTCCCCATTGTGACATCACAATGCCCTTTCCCCCATTGTGACATCACAATGACATTTCCCCCATTGTGACATCACAATGCAGTTTACCCCATTGTGACATCACAATGCCCTTTTCCCCATTGTGACATCACAATGCCGTTTTCCCTATTGTGACATCACAATGCCCTTTCCACATTGTGACATCACAATGCCATTTCCCCCATTGTGACATCACAATGCAGTTTACCCCATTGTGACATCACAATGCCCTTTCCACCATTGTGACATCACAATGCCGTTTTCCCCATTGTGACATCACAATGCCCTTTCCCCCATTGTGACATCACAATGCCATTCCCCCCATTGTGACATCACAATGCCGTTTTCCCTATTGTGACATCACAATGCCATTTCCCCCATTGTGACATCACAATGCCATTTCCCCCATTGTGACATCACAATGCCGTTTTACCTCTTGTGACATCACAATGCCCTTTCCCCCATTGTGACATCACAATGCCCTTTCCCCCATTGTGACATCACAATGCCATTTCCCCCATTGTGACATCACAATTCCATTTCCCCCATTGTGACATCACAATGCAGTTTACCCCATTGTGACATCACAATGCCCTTTTCCCCATTGTGACATCACAATGCCGTTTTCCCTATTGTGACATCACAATGCCCTTTCCACATTGTGACATCACAATGCCATTTCCCCCATTGTGACATCACAATGCAGTTTACCCCATTGTGACATCACAATGCCCTTTCCACCATTGTGACATCACAATGCCGTTTTCCCCATTGGGACATCACAATGCTGTTTCCCCCATTGTGGCATCACAATCCCATTTCCACCATTGTGACATCACAATGCCGCTTTCTGCATTGTGACATCACAATGCCCTTTCCCCCATTGTGACATCACAATGCCCTTTCCCCCATTGTGACATCACAATGCCGTTTTCCCCATTGTGACATCACAATGCCCTTTCCCCCATTGTGACATCACAATGCCATTCCCCCCATTGTGACATCAGAATGCCGTTTTCCCTATTGTGACATCACAATGCCATTTCCCCCATTGTGACATCACAATGCCATTTCCCCCATTGTGACATCACAATGCCATTTCCCCCATTGTGACATCACAATGCCATTACCCCCATTGTGACATCACAATGCCGTTTTCCCTATTGTGACATCACAATGCCATTTCCTCCATTGTGACATAACAATGCCCTTTCCCCATTGTGATATCACAATGCCGTTTCCCCCATTGTGACATCACAATGCTGTTTTTCCCATTGTGACATCACAATTCAATTTCCCCCATTGTGACATTACAATGCCGTTTTCCACATTGTGACATCACAATGCCCTTTCCCCCATTGTGACATCACAATGCCGTTTTCCCCATTGTGACATCGCAATGCCCTTTCCCCCATTGTGACATCACAATGCCGTTTTCCACATTGTGACATCACAATGCCCTTTCCCCCATTGTGACATCACAATGCCATTTCCCCCATTGTGACATTACAATGCCGTTTTCCCTATTGTGACATCACAATGCTCTTTCCCCCATTGTGACATCACAATGCCATTTCACCCATTGTGACATCACAATGCCATTTCCCCCATTGTGACATCACAATGCCATTTCCCCCATTGTGATATCACAATGCCATTTCCCCCATTGTGACATCACAATGCCATTTCCCCCATTGTGACATCACAATGCCGTTTTCTGCATTGTGACATCACAATGCCGTTTTCTGCATTGTGACATCACAATGCCCTTTCCCCCATTCTGACATCACAATGCAGTTTTCCCCATTGTGACATCGCAATGCCCTTTCCCCCATTGTGACATCACAATGCCATTTTCCCCATTGTGACATCACAATGCACTTTCCCACATTGTGACATCACAATGCCATTTCCCCCATTGTGACATCACAATGCCGTTTTCCCTATTGTGACATCACAATGCCCTTTCCCCCATTGTGACATCACAATGCCATTTCCCCCATTGTGACATCACAATGCCATTTCCCCCATTGTGACATCACAATGCCATTTCCCCCATTGTGACATCACAATGCAGTTTACCCCATTGTGACATCACAATGCCCTTTTCCCCATTGTGACATCACAATGCCATTTTCCCTATTGTGACATCACAATGCCATTTCATCCATTGTGACATCACAATGCCCTTTCCCCCATTGTGACATCACAATGCAGTTTACCCCATTGTGACATCACAATGCCCTTTCCCCCATTGTGACATCACAATCCCATTTCCCCCATTGTGACATCACAATGCCCTTTCCCCCATTGTGACATCACAATGCAGTTTTCCCCATTGTGACATCACAATGCCCTTTCCCCCATTGTGACATCACAATGCCGTTTTCCCCATTGTGACATCACAATGCCCTTTCCCCCATTGTGACATCACAATGCCATTCCCCCCATTGTGACATCACAATGCCGTTTTCCCCATTGTGACATCACAATGCCCTTTCCCCCATTGTGACATCACAATGCAGTTTTCCCCATTGTGACATCACAATGCCCTTTCCCCCATTGTGACATCACAATGCCGTTTTCCCCATTGTGACATCACAATGCCCTTTCCCCCATTGTGACATCACAATGCCATTCCCCCCATTGTGACATCACAATGCCCTTTCCCCCATTGTGACATCACAATGCCATTTCCCCCATTGTGACATCACAATGCCGTTTCCCCCATTGTGACATCACAATGCCATTTCCCCCATTGTGACATCACAATGCCGTTTCCCCCATTGTGACATCACAATGCCATTTCCCCCATTGTGACATCACAATGCCGTTTCCCCCATTGTGACATCACAATGCCGTTTCCCCCATTGTGACATCACAATGCAGTTTACCCCATTGTGACATCACAATGCCCTTTCCCCCATTGTGACATCACAATGCCGTTTTCCCTATTGTGACATCACAATGCCATTTCCTCCATTGTGACATCACAATGCCGTTTTCCCTATTGTGACATCACAATGCTATTTCCTCCATTGTGACATCACAATGCCCTTTCCCCATTGTGATATCACAATGCCGTTTCCCCCATTGTGACATCACAATGCTGTTTTTCCCATTGTGACATCACAATTCCATTTCCCCCATTGTGACATTACAATGCCGTTTTCCCCATTGTGACATCACAATGCCCTTTCCCCCATTGTGACATCACAATGCCGTTTTCCCCATTGTGACATCGCAATGCCCTTTCCCCCATTGTGACATCACAATGCCGTTTTCCACATTGTGACATCACAATGCCCTTTCCCCCATTGAGACATCACAATGCCATTTCCCCCATTGTGACGTTACAATGCCGTTTTCCCTGTTGTGACATCACAATGCTCTTTCCCCATTGTGACATCACAATGCCATGTCACCCATTGTGACATCACAATGCCATTTCCCCCATTGTGACATCACAATGCCATTTCCCCCATTGTGATATCACAATGCCATTTCCCCCATTGTGACATCACAATGCCATTTCCCCCATTCTGACATCACAATGCCGTGTTCTGCATTGTGACATCACAATGCCCTTTCCCCCATTCTGACATCACAATGCCGTTTTCCCTATTGTGACATCAAAATGCCCTTTCCCCCATTGTGACATCACAATGCCATTTCCCCCATTGTGACATCACAATGCCATTTCCCCCATTGTGACATCACAATGCCATTTCCCCCATTGTGACATCACAATGCAGTTTACCCCATTGTGACATCACAATGCCATTTCCCCCATTGTGACATCACAATGCTGTTTTTCCCATTGTGACATCACAATGCCCTTTCCCCCATTGTGACATCACAGTCCCATTTCCCCCATTGTGACATCACAATGCCCTTTCCCCCATTGTGACATCACAATGCAGTTTTCCCCATTGTGACATTACAATGCCCTTTCCCCCATTGTGACATCACAATGCCGTTTTCCCCATTGTGACATCACAATGCCCTTTCCCCCATTGTGACATCACAATGCCATTCCCCCCATTGTGACATCACAATGCCGTTTTCCCTATTGTGACATCACAATGCCTTTTCCTTTATTGTGACATCACAATGCCCTTTCCACATTGTGACATCACAATGCCATTTCCCCCATTGTGACATCACAATGCCCTTTCCCCCATTGTGACATCACAATGCCCTTTCCCCCATTGTGACATCACAATGCCGTTTTCCCCATTGGGACATCACAATGCCGTTTCCCCCATTGTGACATCACAATGCCCTTTCCACCATTGTGACATCACAATGCAGTTTTCCCCATTGTGACATCACACCATTTCCCCCATTGTGACATCACAATGCCATTTCCCCCATTGTGACATCACAATGCCATTCCCCCATTGTGACATCACAATGCCGTTTTCTGCATTGTGACATCACAATGCCGTTTTCTGCATTGTGACATCACAATGCCCTTTCCCCCATTCTGACATCACAATGCAGTTTTCCCCATTGTGACATCGCAATGCCCTTTCCCCCATTGTGACATCGCAATGCCCTTTCCCCCATTGTGACATCACAATTGCGTTTTCCCCATTGTGACATCACAATGCCCTTTCCCCCATTGTGACATCACAATGCCATTTCTCCCATTGTGACATCACAATGCCGTTTTCCCTCTTGTGACATCACAATGCCCTTTCCCCCATTGTGACATCACAATGCCATTTCCCCCATTGTGACATCACAATGCCATTTCCCCCATTGTGACATCACAATGCCGTTTCCCCCATTGTGACATCACAATGCAGTTTACCCCATTGTGACATCACAATGCCATTTTCCCCATTGTGACATCACAATGCCGTTTTCCCTATTGTGACATCACAATGCCCTTTCCACATTGTGACATCACAATGCCATTTCCCCCATTGTGACATCACAATGCAGTTTACCCCATTGTGACATCACAATGCCCTTTCCACCAATGTGACATCACAATGCCGTTTTCCCTACTGTGACATCACAATGCCCTTCCCCCATTGTGACATCACAATGCCATTTCCCCCATTGTGACATCACAATGCCGTTTCCCCCATTGTGACATCACAATGCATTTTACCCCATTGTGACATCACAATGCCCTTTCCCCCATTGTGACATCACAATGCCGTTTCCCTATTGTGACATCACAATGCCATTTCCTCCATTGTGACATCACAATGCCCTTTCCCCATTGTGACATCACAATGCAGTTTTCCCCATTGTGACATCACAATGCAGTTAACCACACTGTGACATCACAATGCCCTTTCCCCCATTGTGACATCACAATGCCGTTTCCCCCATTGTGACATCACAATGCAGTTTACCCCATTGTGACATCACAATGCCCTTTCCCCCATTGTGACATCACAATGCCGTTTTCCCGACTGTGACATCACAATGCCCTTTCCCCATTGTGACATCACAATGCCATTTCCCCCATTGTGACATCACAATGCCGTTTCCCCCATTGTGACATCAGAATGCAGTTTACCCCATTGTGACATCACAATGCCCTTTCCCCCATTGTGACATCACAATGCCGTTTTCCCCATTGTGACATCACAATGCCCTTTTCCCCATTGTGACATCACAATGCCATTTCCCCCAGTGTGACATCACAATGCCATTTCCCCCATTGTGACATCACAATGCCATTTCCCCCATTGTGACATCACAATGCAGTTTACCCCATTGTGACATCACAATGCCCTTTCCCCCATTGTGACATCACAATGCCGTTTTCCCCATTGGGACATCACAATGCCGTTTCCCCCATTGTGACATCACAATGTCCTTTCCCCCATTGTGACATCACAATGCCCTTTCCCCCATTGTGACATCACAATGCCATTTCCCCCATTGTTGACATCACAATGCCGTTTCCCCATTGTGACATCACAATGCCCTTTTCCCCATTGTGACATCACAATGCCATTTCCCCCAGTGTGACATCACAATGCCATTTCCCCCATTGTGACATCACAATGCCGTTTTCCCTATTGTGACATCACAATGCCCTTTCCCCCATTGTGACATCACAATGCCATTTCCCCCATTGTGACATCACAATGCCGTTTCCCCCATTGTGACATCACAATGCAGTTTACCCCATTGTGACATCACAATGCCATTTTCCCCATTGTGACATCACAATGCTGTTTTCCCTATTGTGACATCACAATGCCCTTTCCACATTGTGACATCACAATGCCATTTCCCCCATCGTGACATCACAATGCAGTTTACCCCATTGTGACATCACAATGCCCTTTCCCCCATTGTGACATCACAATGCCGTTTTCCCGACTGTGACATCACAATGCCCTTTCCCCATTGTGACATCACAATGCCATTTCCCCCATTGTGACATCACAATGCCGTTTCCCCCATTGTGACATCAGAAAGCAGTTTACCCCATTGTGACATCACAATGCCCTTTCCCCCATTGTGACATCACAATGCCGTTTTCCCCATTGGGACATCACAATGCTGTTTCCCCCGTTGTGACATCACAATCCCATTTCCACCATTGTGACATCACAATGCCATTTTCTGCATTGTGACATCACAATGCCCTTTCCCCCATTGTGACATCACAATGCCCTTTCCCCCATTGTGACATCACAATGCCGTTTTCCCCATTGTGACATCACAATGCCCTTTCCCCCATTGTGACATCACAATGCCATTTCCCCCTTTGTGACATCACAATGATGTTTCCCCCATTGGGACATCACAATGCAGTTCACCCCATTGTGACATCACAATGCCCTTTCCCCCATTGTGACATCACAATGCCGTTTTCCCTATCGTGACATCACAATGCCTTTTTCCACCATTGTGACATCACAATGCCATTTCCCCCTTTGTGACATCACAATGATGTTTCCCCCATTGGGACATCACAATGCAGTTCACCCCATTGTGACATCACAATGCCCTTTCCCCCATTGTGACATCACAATGCCGTTTCCCTATTGTGACATCACAATGCCATTTCCTCCATTGTGACATCACAATGCTCTTTCCCCATTGTGACATCACAATGCCATTTCCCCCATTGTGACATCACAATGCCATTTCCCCCATTGTGACATCACAATGCAGTTAACCACATTGTGACATCACAATGCCCTTTCCCCCATTGTGACATCACAATGCCGTTTTCCCTACTGTGACATCACAATGCCCTTCCCCCATTGTGACATCACAATGCCATTTCCCCCATTGTGACATCACAATGCCGTTTTCCCCATTGTGACATCACAATGCCCTTTCCCCCATTGTGACATCACAATGCCGTTTCCCTATTGTGACATCACAATGCCATTTCCTCCATTGTGACATCACAATGCATTTTACCCCATTGTGACATCACAATGCCCTTTCCCCCATTGTGACATCACAATGCCGTTTCCCTATTGTGACATCACAATGCCATTTCCTCCATTGTGACATCACAATGCCCTTTCCCCATTGTGACATCACAATGCAGTTTTCCCCATTGTGACATCACAATGCAGTTAACCACACTGTGACATCACAATGCCCTTTCCCCCATTGTGACATCACAATGCCGTTTCCCCCATTGTGACATCACAATGCAGTTTACCCCATTGTGACATCACAATGCCCTTTCCCCCATTGTGACATCACAATGCCGTTTTCCCGACTGTGACATCACAATGCCCTTTCCCCATTGTGACATCACAATGCCATTTCCCCCATTGTGACATCACAATGCCGTTTCCCCCATTGTGACATCAGAATGCAGTTTACCCCATTGTGACATCACAATGCCCTTTCCCCCATTGTGACATCACAATGCCGTTTTCCCCATTGTGACATCACAATGCCCTGTTCCCCATTGTGACATCACAATGCCATTTCCCCCAGTGTGACATCACAATGCCATTTCCCCCATTGTGACATCACAATGCCATTTCCCCCATTGTGACATCACAATGCAGTTTACCCCATTGTGACATCACAATGCCCTTTCCCCCATTGTGACATCACAATGCCGTTTTCCCCATTGGGACATCACAATGCCGTTTCCCCCATTGTGACATCACAATGTCCTTTCCCCCATTGTGACATCACAATGCCCTTTCCCCCATTGTGACATCACAATGCCATTTCCCCCATTGTTGACATCACAATGCCGTTTTCCCCATTGTGACATCACAATGCCCTTTTCCCCATTGTGACATCACAATGCCATTTCCCCCAGTGTGACATCACAGTGCCATTTCCCCCATTGTGACATCACAATGCCGTTTTCCCTATTGTGACATCACAATGCCCTTTCCCCCATTGTGACATCACAATGCCATTTCCCCCATTGTGAGATCACAATGCCGTTTCCCCCATTGTGAAATCACAGTGCAGTTTACCCCATTCTGACATCACAATGCCCTTTCCCCCATTGTGACATCACAATGCCGTTTCCCCCATTGTGACATCACAATGCAGTTTACCCCATTGTGACATCACAATGCCATTTCCCCCATTGTGACATCACAATGCCATTTCCCCCATTGTGACATCACAATGCCATTTCCCCCATTGTGACATCACAATGCAGTTTACCCCATTGTGACATCACAATGCCCTTTTCCCCATTGTGACATCACAATGCCATTTTCCCTATTGTGACATCACAATGCCATTTCATCCATTGTGACATCACAATGCCCTTTCCCCCATTGTGACATCACAATGCAGTTTACCCCATTGTGACATCACAATGCCCTTTCCCCCATTGTGACATCACAATCCCATTTCCCCCATTGTGACATCACAATGCCCTTTCCCCCATTGTGACATCACAATGCAGTTTTCCCCATTGTGACATCACAATGCCCTTTCCCCCATTGTGACATCACAATGCCGTTTTCCCCATTGTGACATCACAATGCCCTTTCCCCCATTGTGACATCACAATGCCCTTCCCCCCATTGTGACATCACAATGCCGTTTTCCCCATTGTGACATCACAATGCCCTTTCCCCCATTGTGACATCACAATGCAGTTTTCCCCATTGTGACATCACAATGCCCTTTCCCCCAATGTGACATCACAATGCCGTTTTCCCCATTGTGACATCACAATGCCCTTTCCCCCATTGTGACATCACAATGCCATTCCCCCCATTGTGACATCACAATGCCCTTTCCCCCATTGTGACATCACAATGCCGTTTCCCCCATTGTGACATCACAATGCCATTTCCCCCATTGTGACATCACAATGCCGTTTCCCCCATTGTGACATCACAATGCCGTTTTCCCCGACTGTGACATCACAATGCCCTTTCCCCATTGTGACATCACAATGCCATTTCCCCCATTGTGACATCACAATGCCGTTTCCCCCATTGTGACATCAGAATGCAGTTTACCCCATTGTGACATCACAATGCCCTTTCCCCCATTGTGACATCACAATGCCGTTTTCCCCATTGTGACATCACAATGCCCTTTTCCCCATTGTGACATCACAATGCCATTTCCCCCAGTGTGACATCACAATGCCATTTCCCCCATTGTGACATCACAATGCCATTTCCCCCATTGTGACATCACAATGCAGTTTACCCCATTGTGACATCACAATGCCCTTTCCCCCATTGTGACATCACAATGCCGTTTTCCCCATTGGGACATCACAATGCCGTTTCCCCCATTGTGACATCACAATGTCCTTTCCCCCATTGTGACATCACAATGCCCTTTCCCCCATTGTGACATCACAATGCAATTTCCCCCATTGTTGACATCACAATGCCGTTTTCCCCATTGTGACATCACAATGCCCTTTTCCCCATTGTGACATCACAATGCCATTTCCCCCAGTGTGACATCACAATGCCATGCCCTTTCCCCCATTGTGACATCACAATGTCCTTTCCCCCATTGTGACATCACAATGCCCTTTCCCCCATTGTGACATCACAATGCTATTTCCCCCATTGTTGACATCACAATGCCGTTTTCCCCATTGTGACATCACAATGCCCTTTTCCCCATTGTGACATCACAATGCCATTTCCCCCAGTGTGACATCACAGTGCCATTTCCCCCATTGTGACATCACAATGCCGTTTTCCCTATTGTGACATCACAATGCCCTTTCCCCCATTGTGACATCACAATGCCATTTCCCCCATTGTGAGATCACAATGCCGTTTCCCCCATTGTGAAATCACAGTGCAGTTTACCCCATTCTGACATCACAATGCCCTTTCCCCCATTGTGACATCACAATGCCGTTTCCCCCATTGTGACATCACAATGCAGTTTACCCCATTGTGACATCACAATGCCGTTTTCCCTATTGTGACATCACAATGCCCTTTCCCCCATTGTGACATCACAATGCCATTTCCCCCATTGTGACATCACAATGCCATTTCCCCCATTGTGACATCACAATGCCATTTCCCCCATTGTGACATCACAATGCAGTTTACCCCATTGTGACATCACAATGCCCTTTTCCCCATTGTGACATCACAATGCCATTTTCCCTATTGTGACATCACAATGCCATTTCATCCATTGTGACATCACAATGCCCTTTCCCCCATTGTGACATCACAATGCAGTTTACCCCATTGTGACATCACAATGCCCTTTCCCCCATTGTGACATCACAATCCCATTTCCCCCATTGTGACATCACAATGCCCTTTCCCCCATTGTGACATCACAATGCAGTTTTCCCCATTGTGACATCACAATGCCCTTTCCCCCATTGTGACATCACAATGCCGTTTTCCCCATTGTGACATCACAATGCCCTTTCCCCCATTGTGACATCACAATGCCATTCCCCCCATTGTGACATCACAATGCTGTTTTCCCCATTGTGACATCACAATGCCCTTTCCCCCATTGTGACATCACAATGCAGTTTTCCCCATTGTGACATCACAATGCCCTTTCCCCCATTGTGACATCACAATGCCGTTTTCCCCATTGTGACATCACAATGCCCTTTCCCCCATTGTGACATCACAATGCCATTCCCCCCATTGTGACATCACAATGCCCTTTCCCCCATTGTGACATCACAATGCCGTTTCCCCCATTGTGACATCACAATGCCATTTCCCCCATTGTGACATCACAATGCCATTTCCCCCATTGTGACATCACAATGCAGTTTACCCCATTGTGACATCACAATGCCCTTTCCCCCATTGTGACATCACAATGCCGTTTTCCCCATTGGGACATCACAATGCCGTTTCCCCCATTGTGACATCACAATGTCCTTTCCCCCATTGTGACATCACAATGCCCTTTCCCCCATTGTGACATCACAATGCCATTTCCCCCATTGTTGACATCACAATGCCGTTTCCCCATTGTGACATCACAATGCCCTTTTCCCCATTGTGACATCACAATGCCATTTCCCCCAGTGTGACATCACAATGCCATTTCCCCCATTGTGACATCACAATGCCGTTTTCCCTATTGTGACATCACAATGCCCTTTCCCCCATTGTGACATCACAATGCCATTTCCCCCATTGTGACATCACAATGCCGTTTCCCCCATTGTGACATCACAATGCAGTTTACCCCATTGTGACATCACAATGCCATTTTCCCCATTGTGACATCACAATGCCGTTTTCCCTATTGTGACATCACAATGCCCTTTCCACATTGTGACATCACAATGCCATTTCCCCCATCGTGACATCACAATGCAGTTTACCCCATTGTGACATCACAATGCCCTTTCCACCAATGTGACATCACAATGCCGTTTTCCCCATTGGGACATCACAATGCTGTTTCCCCCATTGTGACATCACAATCCCATTTCCACCATTGTGACATCACAATGCCATTTTCTGCATTGTGACATCACAATGCCCTTTCCCCCATTGTGACATCACAATGCCCTTTCCCCCATTGTGACATCACAATGCCGTTTTCCCCATTGTGACATCACAATGCCCTTTCCCCCATTGTGACATCACAATGCCATTTCCCCCTTTGTGACATCACAATGATGTTTCCCCCATTGGGACATCACAATGCAGTTCACCCCATTGTGACATCACAATGCCCTTTCCCCCATTGTGACATCACAATGCCGTTTTCCCTATCGTGACATCACAATGCCATTTTCCACCATTGTGACATCACAATGCCATTTCCCCCTTTGTGACATCACAATGATGTTTCCCCCATTGGGACATCACAATGCAGTTCACCCCATTGTGACATCACAATGCCCTTTCCCCCATTGTGACATCACAATGCCGTTTCCCTATTGTGACATCACAATGCCATTTCCTCCATTGTGACATCACAATGCTCTTTCCCCATTGTGACATCACAATGCCATTTCCCCCATTGTGACATCACAATGCCATTTCCCCCATTGTGACATCACAATGCAGTTAACCACATTGTGACATCACAATGCCCTTTCCCCCATTGTGACATCACAATGCCGTTTTCCCTACTGTGACATCACAATGCCCTTCCCCCATTGTGACATCACAATGCCATTTCCCCCATTGTGACATCACAATGCCGTTTTCCCCATTGTGACATCACAATGCCCTTTCCCCATTGTGACATCACAATGCAGTTTTCCCCATTGTGACATCACAATGCAGTTAACCACACTGTGACATCACAATGCCCTTTCCCCCATTGTGACATCACAATGCCGTTTCCCCCATTGTGACATCACAATGCAGTTTACCCCATTGTGACATCACAATGCCCTTTCCCCCATTGTGACATCACAATGCCGTTTTCCCGACTGTGACATCACAATGCCCTTTCCCCATTGTGACATCACAATGCCATTTCCCCCATTGTGACATCACAATGCCGTATCCCCCATTGTGACATCAGAATGCAGTTTACCCCATTGTGACATCACAATGCCCTTTCCCCCATTGTGACATCACAATGCCGTTTTCCCCATTGTGACATCACAATGCCCTTTTCCCCATTGTGACATCACAATGCCATTTCCCCCAGTGTGACATCACAATGCCATTTCCCCCATTGTGACATCACAATGCCATTTCCCCCATTGTGACATCACAATGCAGTTTACCCCATTGTGACATCACAATGCCCTTTCCCCCATTGTGACATCACAATGCCGTTTTCCCCATTGGGACATCACAATGCCGTTTCCCCCATTGTGACATCACAATGTCCTTTCCCCCATTGTGACATCACAATGCCCTTTCCCCCATTGTGACATCACAATGCCATTTCCCCCATTGTTGACATCACAATGCCGTTTTCCCCATTGTGACATCACAATGCCCTTTTCCCCATTGTGACATCACAATGCCATTTCCCCCAGTGTGACATCACAGTGCCATTTCCCCCATTGTGACATCACAATGCCGTTTTCCCTATTGTGACATCACAATGCCCTTTCCCCCATGGTGACATCACAATGCCATTTCCCCCATTGTGAGATCACAATGCCGTTTCCCCCATTGTGAAATCACAGTGCAGTTTACCCCATTCTGACATCACAATGCCCTTTCCCCCATTGTGACATCACAATGCCGTTTCCCCCATTGTGACATCACAATGCAGTTTACCCCATTGTGACATCACAATGCCGTTTTCCCTATTGTGACATCACAATGCCCTTTCCCCCATTGTGACATCACAATGCCATTTCCCCCATTGTGACATCACAATGCCATTTCCCCCATTGTGACATCACAATGCCATTTCCCCCATTGTGACATCACAATGCAGTTTACCCCATTGTGACATCACAATGCCCTTTTCCCCATTGTGACATCACAATGCCATTTTCCCTATTGTGACATCACAATGCCATTTCATCCATTGTGACATCACAATGCCCTTTCCCCCATTGTGACATCACAATGCAGTTTACCCCATTGTGACATCACAATGCCCTTTCCCCCATTGTGACATCACAATCCCATTTCCCCCATTGTGACATCACAATGCCCTTTCCCCCATTGTGACATCACAATGCAGTTTTCCCCATTGTGACATCACAATGCCCTTTCCCCCATTGTGACATCACAATGCCGTTTTCCCCATTGTGACATCACAATGCCCTTTCCCCCATTGTGACATCACAATGCCCTTCCCCCCATTGTGACATCACAATGCCGTTTTCCCCATTGTGACATCACAATGCCCTTTCCCCCATTGTGACATCACAATGCAGTTTTCCCCATTGTGACATCACAATGCCCTTTCCCCCAATGTGACATCACAATGCCATTTTCCCCATTGTGACATCACAATGCCCTTTCCCCCATTGTGACATCACAATGCCATTCCCCCCATTGTGACATCACAATGCCCTTTCCCCCATTGTGACATCACAATGCCGTTTCCCCCATTGTGACATCACAATGCCATTTCCCCCATTGTGACATCACAATGCCGTTTCCCCCATTGTGACATCACAATGCCGTTTTCCCGACTGTGACATCACAATGCCCTTTCCCCATTGTGACATCACAATGCCATTTCCCCCATTGTGACATCACAATGCCGTTTCCCCCATTGTGACATCAGAATGCAGTTTACCCCATTGTGACATCACAATGCCCTTTCCCCCATTGTGACATCACAATGCCGTTTTCCCCATTGTGACATCACAATGCCCTTTTCCCCATTGTGACATCACAATGCCATTTCCCCCAGTGTGACATCACAATGCCATTTCCCCCATTGTGACATCACAATGCCATTTCCCCCATTGTGACATCACAATGCAGTTTACCCCATTGTGACATCACAATGCCCTTTCCCCCATTGTGACATCACAATGCCGTTTTCCCCATTGGGACATCACAATGCCGTTTCCCCCATTGTGACATCACAATGTCCTTTCCCCCATTGTGACATCACAATGCCCTTTCCCCCATTGTGACATCACAATGCCATTTCCCCCATTGTTGACATCACAATGCCGTTTTCCCCATTGTGACATCACAATGCCCTTTTCCCCATTGTGACATCACAATGCCATTTCCCCCAGTGTGACATCACAATGCCATTTCCCCCATTGTGACATCACAATGCTGTTTTCCCTATTGTGACATCACAATGCCCTTTCCCCCATTGTGACATCACAATGTCCTTTCCCCCATTGTGACATCACAATGCCCTTTCCCCCATTGTGACATCACAATGCCATTTCCCCCATTGTTGACATCACAATGCCGTTTTCCCCATTGTGACATCACAATGCCCTTTTCCCCATTGTGACATCACAATGCCATTTCCCCCAGTGTGACATCACAGTGCCATTTCCCCCATTGTGACATCACAATGCCGTTTTCCCTATTGTGACATCACAATGCCCTTTCCCCCATTGTGACATCACAATGCCATTTCCCCCATTGTGAGATCACAATGCCGTTTCCCCCATTGTGAAATCACAGTGCAGTTTACCCCATTCTGACATCACAATGCCCTTTCCCCCATTGTGACATCACAATGCCGTTTCCCCCATTGTGACATCACAATGCAGTTTACCCCATTGTGACATCACAATGCCGTTTTCCCTATTGTGACATCACAATGCCCTTTCCCCCATTGTGACATCACAATGCCATTTCCCCCATTGTGACATCACAATGCCATTTCCCCCATTGTGACATCACAATGCCATTTCCCCCATTGTGACATCACAATGCAGTTTACCCCATTGTGACATCACAATGCCCTTTTCCCCATTGTGACATCACAATGCCATTTTCCCTATTGTGACATCACAATGCCATTTCATCCATTGTGACATCACAATGCCCTTTCCCCCATTGTGACATCACAATGCAGTTTACCCCATTGTGACATCACAATGCCCTTTCCCCCATTGTGACATCACAATCCCATTTCCCCCATTGTGACATCACAATGCCCTTTCCCCCATTGTGACATCACAATGCAGTTTTCCCCATTGTGACATCACAATGCCCTTTCCCCCATTGTGACATTACAATGCCGTTTTCCCCATTGTGACATCACAATGCCCTTTCCCCCATTGTGACATCACAATGCCATTCCCCCCATTGTGACATCACAATGCCGTTTTCCCCATTGTGACATCACAATGCCCTTTCCCCCATTGTGACATCACAATGCAGTTTTCCCCATTGTGACATCACAATGCCCTTTCCCCCATTGTGACATCACAATGCCGTTTTCCCCATTGTGACATCACAATGCCCTTTCCCCCATTGTGACATCACAATGCCATTCCCCCCATTGTGACATCACAATGCCCTTTCCCCCATTGTGACATCACAATGCCGTTTCCCCCATTGTGACATCACAATGCCATTTCCCCCATTGTGACATCACAATGCCGTTTCCCCCATTGTGACATCACAATGCCGTTTTCCCGACTGTGACATCACAATGCCCTTTCCCCATTGTGACATCACAATGCCATTTCCCCCATTGTGACATCACAATGCCGTTTCCCCCATTGTGACATCAGAATGCAGTTTACCCCATTGTGACATCACAATGCCCTTTCCCCCATTGTGACATCACAATGCCGTTTTCCCCATTGTGACATCACAATGCCCTTTTCCCCATTGTGACATCACAATGCCATTTCCCCCAGTGTGACATCACAATGCCATTTCCCCCATTGTGACATCACAATGCCATTTCCCCCATTGTGACATCACAATGCAGTTTACCCCATTGTGACATCACAATGCCCTTTCCCCCATTGTGACATCACAATGCCGTTTTCCCCATTGGGACATCACAATGCCGTTTCCCCCATTGTGACATCACAATGTCCTTTCCCCCATTGTGACATCACAATGCCCTTTCCCCCATTGTGACATCACAATGCCATTTCCCCCATTGTTGACATCACAATGCCGTTTTCCCCATTGTGACATCACAATGCCCTTTTCCCCATTGTGACATCACAATGCCATTTCCCCCAGTGTGACATCACAATGCCATTTCCCCCATTGTGACATCACAATGCCGTTTTCCCTATTGTGACATCACAATGCCCTTTCCCCCATTGTGACATCACAATGCCATTTCCCCCATTGTGACATCACAATGCCGTTTCCCCCATTGTGACATCACAATGCAGTCTACCCCATTGTGACATCACAATGCCATTTTCCCCATTGTGACATCACAATGCCGTTTTCCCTATTGTGACATCACAATGCCCTTTCCACATTGTGACATCACAATGCCATTTCCCCCATTGTGACATCACAATGCAGTTTACCCCATTGTGACATCACAATGCCCTTTCCACCAATGTGACATCACAATGCTGTTTTCCCCATTGGGACATCACAATGCTGTTTCCCCCATTGTGACATCACAATGCCCTTTCCCCCATTGTGACATCACAATGCCGTTTTCCCCATTGGGACATCACAATGCCGTTTCCCCCATTGTGACATCACAATGTCCTTTCCCCCATTGTGACATCACAATGCCCTTTCCCCCATTGTGACATCACAATGCCATTTCCCCCATTGTTGACATCACAATGCCGTTTCCCCATTGTGACATCACAATGCCCTTTTCCCCATTGTGACATCACAATGCCATTTCCCCCAGTGTGACATCACAATGCCATTTCCCCCATTGTGACATCACAATGCCGTTTTCCCTATTGTGACATCACAATGCCCTTTCCCCCATTGTGACATCACAATGCCATTTCCCCCATTGTGACATCACAATGCCGTTTCCCCCATTGTGACATCACAATGCAGTTTACCCCATTGTGACATCACAATGCCATTTTCCCCATTGTGACATCACAATGCCGTTTTCCCTATTGTGACATCACAATGCCCTTTCCACATTGTGACATCACAATGCCATTTCCCCCATCGTGACATCACAATGCAGTTTACCCCATTGTGACATCACAATGCCCTTTCCACCAATGTGACATCACAATGCCGTTTTCCCCATTGGGACATCACAATGCTGTTTCCCCCATTGTGACATCACAATCCCATTTCCACCATTGTGACATCACAATGCCATTTTCTGCATTGTGACATCACAATGCCCTTTCCCCCATTGTGACATCACAATGCCCTTTCCCCCATTGTGACATCACAATGCCGTTTTCCCCATTGTGACATCACAATGCCCTTTCCCCCATTGTGACATCACAATGCCATTTCCCCCTTTGTGACATCACAATGATGTTTCCCCCATTGGGACATCACAATGCAGTTCACCCCATTGTGACATCACAATGCCCTTTCCCCCATTGTGACATCACAATGCCGTTTTCCCTATCGTGACATCACAATGCCTTTTTCCACCATTGTGACATCACAATGCCATTTCCCCCTTTGTGACATCACAATGATGTTTCCCCCATTGGGACATCACAATGCAGTTCACCCCATTGTGACATCACAATGCCCTTTCCCCCATTGTGACATCACAATGCCGTTTCCCTATTGTGACATCACAATGCCATTTCCTCCATTGTGACATCACAATGCTCTTTCCCCATTGTGACATCACAATGCCATTTCCCCCATTGTGACATCACAATGCCATTTCCCCCATTGTGACATCACAATGCAGTTAACCACATTGTGACATCACAATGCCCTTTCCCCCATTGTGACATCACAATGCCGTTTTCCCTACTGTGACATCACAATGCCCTTCCCCCATTGTGACATCACAATGCCATTTCCCCCATTGTGACATCACAATGCCGTTTTCCCCATTGTGACATCACAATGCCCTTTCCCCCATTGTGACATCACAATGCCGTTTCCCTATTGTGACATCACAATGCCATTTCCTCCATTGTGACATCACAATGCATTTTACCCCATTGTGACATCACAATGCCCTTTCCCCCATTGTGACATCACAATGCCGTTTCCCTATTGTGACATCACAATGCCATTTCCTCCATTGTGACATCACAATGCCCTTTCCCCATTGTGACATCACAATGCAGTTTTCCCCATTGTGACATCACAATGCAGTTAACCACACTGTGACATCACAATGCCCTTTCCCCCATTGTGACATCACAATGCCGTTTCCCCCATTGTGACATCACAATGCAGTTTACCCCATTGTGACATCACAATGCCCTTTCCCCCATTGTGACATCACAATGCCGTTTTCCCGACTGTGACATCACAATGCCCTTTCCCCATTGTGACATCACAATGCCATTTCCCCCATTGTGACATCACAATGCCGTTTCCCCCATTGTGACATCAGAATGCAGTTTACCCCATTGTGACATCACAATGCCCTTTCCCCCATTGTGACATCACAATGCCGTTTTCCCCATTGTGACATCACAATGCCCTTTTCCCCATTGTGACATCACAATGCCATTTCCCCCAGTGTGACATCACAATGCCATTTCCCCCATTGTGACATCACAATGCCATTTCCCCCATTGTGACATCACAATGCAGTTTACCCCATTGTGACATCACAATGCCCTTTCCCCCATTGTGACATCACAATGCCGTTTTCCCCATTGGGACATCACAATGCCGTTTCCCCCATTGTGACATCACAGTGTCCTTTCCCCCATTGTGACATCACAATGCCCTTTCCCCCATTGTGACATCACAATGCCATTTCCCCCATTGTTGACATCACAATGCCGTTTTCCCCATTGTGACATCACAATGCCCTTTTCCCCATTGTGACATCACAATGCCATTTCCCCCAGTGTGACATCACAGTGCCATTTCCCCCATTGTGACATCACAATGCCGTTTTCCCTATTGTGACATCACAATGCCCTTTCCCCCATGGTGACATCACAATGCCATTTCCCCCATTGTGAGATCACAATGCCGTTTCCCCCATTGTGAAATCACAGTGCAGTTTACCCCATTCTGACATCACAATGCCCTTTCCCCCATTGTGACATCACAATGCCGTTTCCCCCATTGTGACATCACAATGCAGTTTACCCCATTGTGACATCACAATGCCGTTTTCCCTATTGTGACATCACAATGCCCTTTCCCCCATTGTGACATCACAATGCCATTTCCCCCATTGTGACATCACAATGCCATTTTCCCCATTGTGACATCACAATGCCATTTCCCCCATTGTGACATCACAATGCAGTTTACCCCATTGTGACATCACAATGCCCTTTTCCCCATTGTGACATCACAATGCCATTTTCCCTATTGTGACATCACAATGCCATTTCATCCATTGTGACATCACAATGCCCTTTCCCCCATTGTGACATCACAATGCAGTTTACCCCATTGTGACATCACAATGCCCTTTCCCCCATTGTGACATCACAATCCCATTTCCCCCATTGTGACATCACAATGCCCTTTCCCCCATTGTGACATCACAATGCAGTTTTCCCCATTGTGACATCACAATGCCCTTTCCCCCATTGTGACATCACAATGCCGTTTTCCCCATTGTGACATCACAATGCCCTTTCCCCCATTGTGACATCACAATGCCCTTCCCCCCATTGTGACATCACAATGCCGTTTTCCCCCATTGTGACATCACAATGCCCTTTCCCCCATTGTGACATCACAATGCAGTTTTCCCCATTGTGACATCACAATGCCCTTTCCCCCAATGTGACATCACAATGCCGTTTTCCCCATTGTGACATCACAATGCCCTTTCCCCCATTGTGACATCACAATGCCATTCCCCCCATTGTGACATCACAATGCCCTTTCCCCCATTGTGACATCACAATGCCGTTTCCCCCATTGTGACATCACAATGCCATTTCCCCCATTGTGACATCACAATGCCGTTTCCCCCATTGTGACATCACAATGCCGTTTTCCCGACTGTGACATCACAATGCCCTTTCCCCATTGTGACATCACAATGCCATTTCCCCCATTGTGACATCACAATGCCGTTTCCCCCATTGTGACATCAGAATGCAGTTTACCCCATTGTGACATCACAATGCCCTTTCCCCCATTGTGACATCACAATGCCCTTTTCCCCATTGTGACATCACAATGCCATTTCCCCCAGTGTGACATCACAATGCCATTTCCCCCATTGTGACATCACAATGCCATTTCCCCCATTGTGACATCACAATGCAGTTTACCCCATTGTGACATCACAATGCCCTTTCCCCCATTGTGACATCACAATGCCGTTTTCCCCATTGGGACATCACAATGCCGTTTCCCCCATTGTGACATCACAATGTCCTTTCCCCCATTGTGACATCACAATGCCCTTTCCCCCATTGTGACATCACAATGCCATTTCCCCCATTGTTGACATCACAATGCCGTTTTCCCCATTGTGACATCACAATGCCCTTTTCCCCATTGTGACATCACAATGCCATTTCCCCCAGTGTGACATCACAATGCCATTTCCCCCATTGTGACATCACAATGCCGTTTTCCCTATTGTGACATCACAATGCCCTTTCCCCCATTGTGACATCACAATGTCCTTTCCCCCATTGTGACATCACAATGCCCTTTCCCCCATTGTGACATCACAATGCCATTTCCCCCATTGTTGACATCACAATGCCGTTTTCCCCATTGTGACATCACAATGCCCTTTTCCCCATTGTGACATCACAATGCCATTTCCCCCAGTGTGACATCACAGTGCCATTTCCCCCATTGTGACATCACAATGCCGTTTTCCCTATTGTGACATCACAATGCCCTTTCCCCCATTGTGACATCACAATGCCATTTCCCCCATTGTGAGATCACAATGCCGTTTCCCCCATTGTGAAATCACAGTGCAGTTTACCCCATTCTGACATCACAATGCCCTTTCCCCCATTGTGACATCACAATGCCGTTTCCCCCATTGTGACATCACAATGCAGTTTACCCCATTGTGACATCACAATGCCGTTTTCCCTATTGTGACATCACAATGCCCTTTCCCCCATTGTGACATCACAATGCCATTTCCCCCATTGTGACATCACAATGCCATTTCCCCCATTGTGACATCACAATGCCATTTCCCCCATTGTGACATCACAATGCAGTTTACCCCATTGTGACATCACAATGCCCTTTTCCCCATTGTGACATCACAATGCCATTTTCCCTATTGTGACATCACAATGCCATTTCATCCATTGTGACATCACAATGCCCTTTCCCCCATTGTGATATCACAATGCAGTTTACCCCATTGTGACATCACAATGCCCTTTCCCCCATTGTGACATCACAATCCCATTTCCCCCATTGTGACATCACAATGCCCTTTCCCCCATTGTGACATCACAATGCAGTTTTCCCCATTGTGACATCACAATGCCCTTTCCCCCATTGTGACATGCCGTTTTCCCCATTGTGACATCACAATGCCCTTTCCCCCATTGTGACATCACAATGCCATTCCCCCCATTGTGACATCACAATGCCGTTTTCCCCATTGTGACATCACAATGCCCTTTCCCCCATTGTGACATCACAATGCAGTTTTCCCCATTGTGACATCACAATGCCCTTTCCCCCATTGTGACATCACAATGCCGTTTTCCCCATTGTGACATCACAATGCCCTTTCCCCCATTGTGACATCACAATGCCATTCCCCCCATTGTGACATCACAATGCCCTTTCCCCCATTGTGACATCACAATGCCGTTTCCCCCATTGTGACATCACAATGCCATTTCCCCCATTGTGACATCACAATGCCGTTTCCCCCATTGTGACATCACAATGCCGTTTTCCCGACTGTGACATCACAATGCCCTTTCCCCATTGTGACATCACAATGCCATTTCCCCCATTGTGACATCACAATGCCGTTTCCCCCATTGTGACATCAGAATGCAGTTTACCCCATTGTGACATCACAATGCCCTTTCCCCCATTGTGACATCACAATGCCGTTTTCCCCATTGTGACATCACAATGCCCTTTTCCCCATTGTGACATCACAATGCCATTTCCCCCAGTGTGACATCACAATGCCATTTCCCCCATTGTGACATCACAATGCCATTTCCCCCATTGTGACATCACAATGCAGTTTACCCCATTGTGACATCACAATGCCCTTTCCCCCATTGTGACATCACAATGCCGTTTTCCCCATTGGGACATCACAATGCCGTTTCCCCCATTGTGACATCACAATGTCCTTTCCCCCATTGTGACATCACAATGCCCTTTCCCCCATTGTGACATCACAATGCCATTTCCCCCATTGTTGACATCACAATGCCGTTTTCCCCATTGTGACATCACAATGCCCTTTTCCCCATTGTGACATCACAATGCCATTTCCCCCAGTGTGACATCACAATGCCATTTCCCCCATTGTGACATCACAATGCCGTTTTCCCTATTGTGACATCACAATGCCCTTTCCCCCATTGTGACATCACAATGCCATTTCCCCCATTGTGACATCACAATGCCGTTTCCCCCATTGTGACATCACAATGCAGTCTACCCCATTGTGACATCACAATGCCATTTTCCCCATTGTGACATCACAATGCCGTTTTCCCTATTGTGACATCACAATGCCCTTTCCACATTGTGACATCACAATGCCATTTCCCCCATTGTGACATCACAATGCAGTTTACCCCATTGTGACATCACAATGCCCTTTCCACCAATGTGACATCACAATGCCGTTTTCCCCATTGGGACATCACAATGCTGTTTCCCCCATTGTGACATCACAATCCCATTTCCACCATTGTGACATCACAATGCCGTTTTCTGCATTGTGACATCACAATGCCCTTTCCCCCATTGTGACATCACAATGCCCTTTCCCCCATTGTGACATCACAATGCCGTTTTCCCCATTGTGACATCACAATGCCCTTTTCCCCATTGTGACATCACAATGCCATTTCCCCCAGTGTGACATCACAATGCCATTTCCCCCATTGTGACATCACAATGCCATTTCCCCCATTGTGACATCACAATGCAGTTTACCCCATTGTGACATCACAATGCCCTTTCCCCCATTGTGACATCACAATGCCGTTTTCCCCATTGGGACATCACAATGCCGTTTCCCCCATTGTGACATCACAATGTCCTTTCCCCCATTGTGACATCACAATGCCCTTTCCCCCATTGTGACATCACAATGCCATTTCCCCCATTGTTGACATCACAATGCCGTTTTCCCCATTGTGACATCACAATGCCCTTTTCCCGATTGTGACATCACAATGCCATTTCCCCCAGTGTGACATCACAATGCCATTTCCCCCATTGTGACATCACAATGCCGTTTTCCCTATTGTGACATCACAATGCCCTTTCCCCCATTGTGACATCACAATGCCATTTCCCCCATTGTGACATCACAATGCCGTTTCCCCCATTGTGACATCACAATGCAGTTTACCCCATTGTGACATCACAATGCCATTTTCCCCATTGTGACATCACAATGCCGTTTTCCCTATTGTGACATCACAATGCCCTTTCCACATTGTGACATCACAATGCCATTTCCCCCATTGTGACATCACAATGCAGTTTACCCCATTGTGACATCACAATGCCCTTTCCACCAATGTGACATCACAATGCCGTTTTCCCCATTGGGACATCACAATGCTGTTTCCCCCATTGTGACATCACAATCCCATTTCCACCATTGTGACATCACAATGCCGTTTTCTGCATTGTGACATCACAATGCCCTTTCCCCCATTGTGACATCACAATGCCCTTTCCCCCATTGTGACATCACAATGCCGTTTTCCCCATTGTGACATCACAATGCCCTTTCCCCCATTGTGACATCACAATGCCATTCCCCCCATTGTGACATCACAATGCCGTTTTCCCTATTGTGACATCACAATGCCCTTTCCACCATTGTGACATCACAATGCCATTTCCCCCTTTGTGACATCACAATGATGTTTCCCCCATTGGGACATCACAATGCAGTTCACCCCATTGTGACATCACAATGCCCTTTCCCCCATTGTGACATCACAATGCCGTTTCCCTATTGTGACATCACAATGCCATTTCCTCCATTGTGACATCACAATGCTCTTTCCCCATTGTGATATCACAATGCCATTTCCCCCATTGTGACATCACAATGCCATTTCCCCCATTGTGACATCACAATGCAGTTAACCACATTGTGACATCACAATGCCCTTTCCCCCATTGTGACATCACAATGCCGTTTTCCCTACTGTGACATCACAATGCCCTTCCCCCATTGTGACATCACAATGCCATTTCCCCCATTGTGACATCACAATGCCGTTTCCCCCATTGTAACATCACAATGCATTTTACCCCATTGTGACATCACAATGCCCTTTCCCCCATTGTGACATCACAATGCCGTTTCCCTATTGTGACATCACAATGCCATTTCCTCCATTGTGACATCACAATGCCCTTTCCCCATTGTGACATCACAATGCAGTTTTCCCCATTGTGACATCACAATGCAGTTAACCACACTGTGACATCACAATGCCCTTTCCCCCATTGTGACATCACAATGCCGTTTCCCCCATTGTGACATCACAATGCAGTTTACCCCATTGTGACATCACAATGCCCTTTCCCCCATTGTGACATCACAATGCCGTTTTCCCGACTGTGACATCACAATGCCCTTTCCCCATTGTGACATCACAATGCCATTTCCCCCATTGTGACATCACAATGCCGTTTCCCCCATTGTGACATCAGAATGCAGTTTACCCCATTGTGACATCACAATGCCCTTTCCCCCATTGTGACATCACAATGCCGTTTTCCCCATTGTGACATCACAATGCCCGTTTCCCCATTGTGACATCACAATGCCATTTCCCCCAGTGTGACATCACAATGCCATTTCCCCCATTGTGACATCACAATGCCATTTCCCCCATTGTGACATCACAATGCAGTTTACCCCATTGTGACATCACAATGCCCTTTCCCCCATTGTGACATCACAATGCCGTTTTCCCCATTGGGACATCACAATGCCGTTTCCCCCATTGTGACATCACAATGTCCTTTCCCCCATTGTGACATCACAATGCCCTTTCCCCCATTGTGACATCACAATGCCATTTCCCCCATTGTTGACATCACAATGCCGTTTTCCCCATTGTGACATCACAATGCCCTTTTCCCCATTGTGACATCACAATGCCATTTCCCCCAGTGTGACATCACAATGCCATTTCCCCCATTGTGACATCACAATGCCGTTTTCCCTATTGTGACATCACAATGCCCTTTCCCCCATTGTGACATCACAATGCCATTTCCCCCATTGTGACATCACAATGCCGTTTCCCCCATTGTGACATCACAATGCAGTTTACCCCATTCTGACATCACAATGCCCTTTCCCCCATTGTGACATCACAATGCCGTTTCCCCCATTGTGACATCACAATGCAGTTTACCCCATTGTGACGTTCACAATGCCGTTTTCCCTATTGTGACATCACAATGCCCTTTCCCCCAATGTGACATCACAATGCCATTTCCCCCATTGTGACATCACAATGCCATTTCCCCCATTGTGACATCACAATGCCATTTCCCCCATTGTGACATCACAATGCAGTTTACCCCATTATGACATCACAATGTCCTTTCCCCCATTGTGACATCACAATGCCATTTTCCCTATTGTGACATCACAATGCCATTTCATCCATTGTGACATCACAATGCCCTTTCCCCCATTGTGACATCACAATGCAGTTTACCCCATTGTGACATCACAATGCCCTTTCCCCCATTGTGACATCACAATCCCATTTCCCCCATTGTGACATCACAATGCCCTTTCCCCCATTGTGACATCACAATGCAGTTTTCCCCATTGTGACATCACAATGCCCTTTCCCCCATTGTGACATCACAATGCCGTTTTCCCCATTGTGACATCACAATGCCCTTTCCCCCATTGTGACATCACAATGCCATTCCCCCCATTGTGACATCACAATGCCGTTTTCCCCATTGCGACATCACAATGCCCTTTCCCCCATTGTGACATCACAATGCAGTTTTCCCCATTGTGACATCACAATGCCCTTTCCCCCATTGTGACATCACAATGCCGTTTTCCCCATTGTGACATCACAATGCCCTTTCCACCATTGTGACATCACAATGCAGTTTTCCCCATTGTGACATCACACCATTTCCCCCATTGTGACATCACAATGCCATTTCCCCCATTGTGACATCACAATGCCATTTCCCCCATTGTGACATCACAATGCCGTTTTCTGCATTGTGACATCACAATGCCGTTTTCTGCATTGTGACATCACAATGCCCTTTCCCCCATTCTGACATCACAATGCAGTTTTCCCAATTGTGACATCGCAATGCCCTTTCCCCCATTGTGACATCACAATTGCGTTTTCCCCATTGTGACATCACAATGCCCTTTCCCCCATTGTGACATCACAATGCCATTTCCCCCATTGTGACATCACAATGCCGTTTTCCCTCTTGTGACATCACAATGCCCTTTCCCCCATTGTGACATCACAATGCCCTTTCCCCCATTGTGACATCACAATGCCATTTCCCCCATTGTGACATCACAATTCCATTTCCCCCATTGTGACATCACAATGCAGTTTACCCCATTGTGACATCACAATGCCCTTTTCCCCATTGTGACATCACAATGCCGTTTTCCCTATTGTGACATCACAATGCCCTTTCCACATTGTGACATCACAATGCCATTTCCCCCATTGTGACATCACAATGCAGTTTACCCCATTGTGACATGACAATGCCCTTTCCACCATTGTGACATCACAATCCCATTTCCACCATTGTGACATCACAATGCCGTTTTCTGCATTGTGACATCACAATGCCCTTTGCCCCATTGTGACATCACAATGCCCTTTTCCCCATTGTGACATCACAATGCCGTTTTCCCTATTGTGACATCACAATGCCCTTTCCACATTGTGACATCACAATGCCATTTCCCCCATTGTGACATCACAATGCAGTTTACCCCATTGTGACATGACAATGCCCTTTCCACCATTGTGACATCACAATGCCGTTTTCCCCATTGGGACTTCACAATGCTGTTTCCCCCATTGTGACATCACAATCCCATTTCCACCATTGTGACATCACAATGCCGTTTTCTGCATTGTGACATCACAATGCCCTTTCCCCCATTGTGACATCACAATGCCCTTTCCCCCATTGTGACATCACAATGCCGTTTCCCCCATTGTGACATCACAATGCCGTTTCCCCCATTGTGACATCAGAATGCAGTTTACCCCATTGTGACATCACAATGCCCTTTCCCCCATTGTGACATCACAATGCCGTTTTCCCCATTGTGACATCACAATGCCCGTTTCCCCATTGTGACATCACAATGCCATTTCCCCCAGTGTGACATCACAATGCCATTTCCCCCATTGTGACATCACAATGCCATTTCCCCCATTGTGACATCACAATGCAGTTTACCCCATTGTGACATCACAATGCCCTTTCCCCCATTGTGACATCACAATGCCGTTTTCCCCATTGGGACATCACAATGCCGTTTCCCCCATTGTGACATCACAATGTCCTTTCCCCCATTGTGACATCACAATGCCCTTTCCCCCATTGTGACATCACAATGCCATTTCCCCCATTGTTGACATCACAATGCCGTTTTCCCCATTGTGACATCACAATGCCCTTTTCCCCATTGTGACATCACAATGCCATTTCCCCCAGTGTGACATCACAATGCCATTTCCCCCATTGTGACATCACAATGCCGTTTTCCCTATTGTGACATCACAATGCCCTTTCCCCCATTGTGACATCACAATGCCATTTCCCCCATTGTGACATCACAATGCCGTTTCCCCCATTGTGACATCACAATGCAGTTTACCCCATTCTGACATCACAATGCCCTTTCCCCCATTGTGACATCACAATGCCGTTTCCCCCATTGTGACATCACAATGCAGTTTACCCCATTGTGACGTTCACAATGCCGTTTTCCCTATTGTGACATCACAATGCCCTTTCCCCCAATGTGACATCACAATGCCATTTCCCCCATTGTGACATCACAATGCCATTTCCCCCATTGTGACATCACAATGCCATTTCCCCCATTGTGACATCACAATGCAGTTTACCCCATTATGACATCACAATGTCCTTTCCCCCATTGTGACATCACAATGCCATTTTCCCTATTGTGACATCACAATGCCATTTCATCCATTGTGACATCACAATGCCCTTTCCCCCATTGTGACATCACAATGCAGTTTACCCCATTGTGACATCACAATGCCCTTTCCCCCATTGTGACATCACAATCCCATTTCCCCCATTGTGACATCACAATGCCCTTTCCCCCATTGTGACATCACAATGCAGTTTTCCCCATTGTGACATCACAATGCCCTTTCCCCCATTGTGACATCACAATGCCGTTTTCCCCATTGTGACATCACAATGCCCTTTCCCCCATTGTGACATCACAATGCCATTCCCCCCATTGTGACATCACAATGCCGTTTTCCCCATTGCGACATCACAATGCCCTTTCCCCCATTGTGACATCACAATGCAGTTTTCCCCATTGTGACATCACAATGCCCTTTCCCCCATTGTGACATCACAATGCCGTTTTCCCCATTGTGACATCACAATGCCCTTTCCACCATTGTGACATCACAATGCAGTTTTCCCCATTGTGACATCACACCATTTCCCCCATTGTGACATCACAATGCCATTTCCCCCATTGTGACATCACAATGCCATTTCCCCCATTGTGACATCACAATGCCGTTTTCTGCATTGTGACATCACAATGCCGTTTTCTGCATTGTGACATCACAATGCCCTTTCCCCCATTCTGACATCACAATGCAGTTTTCCCAATTGTGACATCGCAATGCCCTTTCCCCCATTGTGACATCACAATTGCGTTTTCCCCATTGTGACATCACAATGCCCTTTCCCCCATTGTGACATCACAATGCCATTTCCCCCATTGTGACATCACAATGCCGTTTTCCCTCTTGTGACATCACAATGCCCTTTCCCCCATTGTGACATCACAATGCCATTTCCCCCATTGTGACATCACAATTCCATTTCCCGCATTGTGACATCACAATGCAGTTTACCCCATTGTGACATCACAATGCCCTTTTCCCCATTGTGACATCACAATGCCGTTTTCCCTATTGTGACATCACAATGCCCTTTCCACATTGTGACATCACAATGCCATTTCCCCCATTGTGACATCACAATGCAGTTTACCCCATTGTGACATGACAATGCCCTTTCCACCATTGTGACATCACAATCCCATTTCCACCATTGTGACATCACAATGCCGTTTTCTGCATTGTGACATCACAATGCCCTTTGCCCCATTGTGACATCACAATGCCCTTTTCCCCATTGTGACATCACAATGCCGTTTTCCCTATTGTGACATCACAATGCCCTTTCCACATTGTGACATCACAATGCCATTTCCCCCATTGTGACATCACAATGCAGTTTACCCCATTGTGACATGACAATGCCCTTTCCACCATTGTGACATCACAATGCCGTTTTCCCCATTGGGACTTCACAATGCTGTTTCCCCCATTGTGACATCACAATCCCATTTCCACCATTGTGACATCACAATGCCGTTTTCTGCATTGTGACATCACAATGCCCTTTCCCCCATTGTGACATCACAATGCCCTTTCCCCCATTGTGACATCACAATGCCGTTTTCCCCATTGTGACATCACAATGCCCTTTCCCCCATTGTGACATCACAATGCATTCCCCCCATTGTGACATCACAATGCCGTTTTCCCTATTGTGACATCACAATGCCCTTTCCACCATTGTGACATCACAATGCCATTTCCCCCATTGTGACATCACAATGCCATTTCCCCCAATGTGACATCACAATGCAGTTAACCACATTGTGACATCACAATGCCCTTTCCCCCATTGTGACATCACAATGCCGTTTTCCCTACTGTGACATCACAATGCCCTTCCCCCATTGTGACATCACAATGCCATTTCCCCCATTGTGACATCAGAATGCAGTTTACCCCATTGTGACATCACAATGCCCTTTCCCACATTGTGACATCACAATGCCGTTTTCCCCATTGTGACATCACAATGCCCTTTTCCCCATTGTGACATCACAATGCCATTTCCCCCAGTGTGACATCACAATGCCATTTCCCCCATTGTGACATCACAATGCCATTTCCCCCATTGTGACATCACAATGCAGTTTACCCCATTGTGACATCACAATGCCCTTTCCCCCATTGTGACATCACAATGCCGTTTTCCCCATTGGGACATCACAATGCCGTTTCCCCCATTGTGACATCACAATGTCCTTTCCCCCATTGTGACATCACAATGCCCTTTCCCCCATTGTGACATCACAATGCCATTTCCCCCATTGTTGACATCACAATGCCGTTTTCCCCATTGTGACATCACAATGCCCTTTTCCCCATTGTGACATCACAATGCCATTTCCCCCAGTGTGACATCACAGTGCCATTTCCCCCATTGTGACATAACAATGCCGTTTTCCCTATTGTGACATCACAATGCCCTTTCCCCCATTGTGACATCACAATGCCATTTCCCCCATTGTGACATCACAATGCCGTTTCCCCCATTGTGACATCACAATGCAGTTTACCCCATTCTGACATCACAATGCCCTTTCCCCCATTGTGACATCACAATGCCGTTTCCCCCATTGTGACATCACAATGCCGTTTTCCCTACTGTGACATCACAATGCCCTTTCCCCATTGTGACATCACAATGCCATTTCCCCCATTGTGACATCACAATGCCGTTTCCCCCATTGTGATATCAGAATGCAGTTTACCCCATTGTGACATCACAATGCCCTTTCCCCCATTGTGACATCACAATGCCGTTTCCCTATTGTGACATCACAATACCATTTCCTCCATTGTGACATCACAATGCCCTTTCCCCATTGTGACATCACAATGCCATTTCCCCCATTGTGACATCACAATGCCATTTCCCCCATTGTGACATCACAATGCAGTTAACCACATTGTGACATCACAATGCCCTTTCCCCCATTGTGACATCACAATGCTGTTTTCCCTATTGTGACATCACAATGCCATTTCCCACATTGTGACATCACAATGCCTTTTCCCCCATTGTGACATCACAATGCAGTTTTCCCCATTGTGACATCACAATGCAGTTTTCCCCATTGTGACATAACAATGCCCTTTCCCCCATTGTGACATCACAATGCCGTTTTCCGTATTGTGACATCGCAATGCCCTTTCCCCCATTGTGACATCACCATGCAGTTTACCCCATTGTGACATCACAATGCCCTTTCCCCCATTGTGACATCACAATGCCATTTCCCCCATTGTGACATCACAATGCCGTTTCCCCCATTGTGACATCACAATGCCATTTCCCCCATTGTGACATCACAATGCCATTTCCCCCATTGTGACATCACAATGCCATTTCCTCCATTGTGACATCACAATGCCCTTTCCCCATTGTGACATCACAATGCCATTTCCCCCATTGTGACATCACAATGCCATTTCCCCCATTGTGACATCACAATGCAGTTAACCACATTGTGACATCACAATGCCCTTTCCCCCATTGTGACATCACAATGCTGTTTTCCCTATTGTGACATCACAATGCCATTTCCCACATTGTGACATCACAATGCCTTTTCCCCCATTGTGACATCACAATGCAGTTTTCCCCATTGTGACATAACAATGCCCTTTCCCCCATTGTGACATCACAATGCCGTTTTCAGTATTGTGACATCACAATGCCCTTTCCCCCATTGTGACATCACAATGCAGTTTACCCCATTGTGACATCACAATGCCCTTTCCCCCATTGTGACATCACAATGCCATTTCCCCCATTGTGACATCACAATGCCGTTTCCCCCATTGTGACATCACAATGCTATTTCCCCCATTGTGACATCACAATGCCATTTCCCCCATTGTGACATCACAATGCCATTTCCCCCATTGTGACATCACAATGCCGTTTCCCCCATTGTGACATCACAATGCAGTTTACCCCATTGTGACATCACAATGCCATTTCCCCCATTGTGACATCACAATGCCGTTTCCCCCATTGTGACATCACAATGCTATTTCCCCCATTGTGACATCACAATGCCATTTCCCCCATTGTGACATCACAATGCCCTTTCCCCCATTGTGACATCACAATGCCCTTTCCCCCATTGTGACATCACAATGCCATTTCCCCCATTGTGACATCACAATGCCGTTTCCCCCATTGTGACATCACAATGCTATTTCCCCCATTGTGACATCACAATGCCATTTCCCCCATTGTGACATCACAATGCCCTTTCCCCCATTGTGACATCACAATGCCGTTTTCCCCATTGTGACATCACAATGCCATTTCCCCCATTGTGACATCACAATGCCATTTCCCTCATTGTGACATCACAATGCAGTTAACCACATTGTGACATCACAATGCCCTTTCCCCCATTGTGACATCACAATGCTGTTTTCCCTATTGTGACATCACAATGCCATTTCCCACATTGTGACATCACAATGCCTTTTCCCCCATTGTGACATCACAATGCAGTTTTCCCCATTGTGACATAACAATGCCCTTTCCCCCATTGTGACATCACAATGCCGTTTTCAGTATTGTGACATCACAATGCCATTTCCTCCATTGTGACATCACAATGCCCTTTCCCCATTGTGATATCACAATGCCGTTTCCCCCGTTGTGACATCACAATGCTGTTTTTCCCATTGTGACATCACAATTCCATTTCCCCCATTGTGACATTACAATGCCGTTTTCCCCATTGTGACATCACAATGCCCTTTCCCCCATTGTGACATCACAATGCCGTTTTCCACATTGTGACATCACAATGCCCTTTCCCCCATTGTGACATCACAATGCCATTTCCCCCATTGTGACATTACAATGCCGTTTTCCCTATTGTGACATCACAATGCTCTTTCCCCCATTGTGACATCACAATGCCATTTCACCCATTGTGACATCACAATGCCATTTCCCCCATTGTGGCATCACAATGCCATTTCCCCCATTGTGGCATCACAATGCCATTTCCCCCATTGTGACATCACAATGCCATTTCCCCCATTGTGATATCACAATGCCATTTCCCCCATTGTGACATCACAATGCCATTTCCCCCATTGTGACATCACAATGCCGTTTTCTGCATTGTGACATCACAATGCCCTTTCCCCCATTCTGACATCACAATGCAGTTTTCCCCATTGTGACATCGCAATGCCCTTTCCCCCATTGTGACATCACAATGCCATTTTCCCCATTGTGACATCACAATGCCCTTTCCCTCATTGTGACATCACCATGCCATTTCCCCCATTGTGACATCACAATGCCGTTTTTCCTATTGTGACATCACAATGCCCTTTCCCCCATTGTGACATCACAATGCCCTTTCCCCCATTGTGACATCACAATGCCGTTTCCCCCATTGTGACATCACAATGCAGTTTACCCCATTGTGACATCACAATGCCCTTTCCCCCATTGTGACATCACAATGCCGTTTTCCCTACTGTGACATCACAATGCCCTTTCCCCATTGTGACATCACAATGCCATTTCCCCCATTGTGACATCACAATGCCGTTTCCCCCATTGTGACATCAGAATGCAGTTTACCCCATTGTGACATCACAATGCCCTTTCCCCCATTGTGACATCACAATGCCGTTTCCCTATTGTGACATCACAATGTCATTTCCTCCATTGTGACATCACAATGCCCTTTCCCCATTGTGACATCACAATGCCATTTCCCCCATTGTGACATCACAATGCCATTTCCCCCATTGTGACATCACAATGCAGTTAACCACATTGTGACATCACAATGCCCTTTCCCCCATTGTGACATCACAATGCTGTTTTCCCTATTGTGACATCACAATGCCATTTCCCACATTGTGACATCACAATGCCTTTTCCCCCATTGTGACATCACAATGCAGTTTTCCCCATTGTGACATCACAATGCCCTTTCCCCCATTGTGACATCACAATGCCGTTTTCCGCATTGTGACATCACAATGCCCTTTCCCCCATTGTGATATCACAATGCAGTTTACCCCATTGTGACATCACAATGCCCTTTCCCCCATTGTGACATCACAATGCCATTTCCCCCATTGTGACATCACAATGCCGTTTCCCCCATTGTGACATCACAATGCCATTTCCCCCATTGTGACATCACAATGCCATTTCCCCCATTGTGACATCACAATGCCGTTTCCCCCATTGTGACATCACAATGCCGTTTCCCCCATTGTGACATCACAATGCAGTTTACCCCATTGTGACATCACAATGCCCTTTCCCCCATTGTGACATCACAATGCCGTTTTCCCTATTGTGACATCACAATGCCATTTCCTCCATTGTGACATCACAATGCCCTTTCCCCATTGTGATGTCACAATGCCGTTTCCCCCATTGTGACATCACAATGCTGTTTTTCCCATTGTGACATCACAATTCCATTTCCTCCATTGTGACATTACAATGCCGTTTTCCCCATTGTGACATCACAATGCCCTTTCCCCCATTGTGACATCACAATGCAGTTTTCCCCATTGTGACATCGCAATGCCCTTTCCCCCATTGTGACATCACAATGCCGTTTTCCACATTGTGACATCACAATGCCCTTTCCCCCATTGTGACATCACAATGCCATTTCCCCCATTGTGACATTACAATGCCGTTTTCCCTATTGTGACATCACAATGCTCTTTCCCCCATTGTGACATCACAATGCCATTTCACCCATTGTGACATCACAATGCCATTTCCCCCATTGTGACATCACAATGCCATTTCCCCCATTGTGATATCACAATGCCATTTCCCCCATTGTGACATCACAATGCCATTTCCCCCATTGTGACATCACAATGCCGTTTTCTGCATTGTGACATCACAATGCCCTTTCCCCCATTCTGACATCACAATGCAGTTTTCCCCATTGTGACATCGCAATGCCCTTTCCCCCATTGTGACATCACAATGCCATTTTCCCCATTGTGACATCACAATGCCCTTTCCCCCATTGTGACATCACAATGCCATTTCCCCCATTGTGACATCACAATGCCGTTTTCCCTATTGTGACATCACAATGCCCTTTCCCCCATTGTGACATCACAATGCCATTTCCCCCATTGTGACATCACAATGCCATTTCCCCCATTGTGACATCACAATGCCATTTCCCCCATTGTGACATCACAATGCAGTTTACCCCATTGTGACATCACAATGCCCTTTTCCCCATTGTGACACCACAATGCCGTTTTCACTATTGTGACATCACAATGCCATTTCATCGATCGTGACATCACAATGCCCTTTCCACATTGTGACATCACAATGCCATTTCCCCTATTGTGATATCACAATGCAGTTTACCCCATTGTGACATCACAATGCCCTTTCCCCCATTGTGACATCACAATGCCCTTTCCCCCATTGTGACATCACAATGCAGTTTACCCCATTGTGACATCACAATGCCCTTTCCCCCATTGTGACATCACAATGCCGTTTTCCCCATTGGGACATCACAATGCCGTTTCCACCATTGTGACATCACAATGTCCTTTCCCCCATTGTGACATCACAATGCCCTTTCCCCCATTGTGACATCACAATGCCATTTCCCCCATTGTTGACATCACAATGCCGTTTTCCCCATTGTGACATCACAATGCCCTTTTCCCCATTGTGACATCACAATGCCATTTCCCCCAGTGTGACATCACAGTGCCATTTCCCCCATTGTGACATCACAATGCCGTTTTCCCTATTGTGACATCACAATGCCCTTTCCCCCATTGTGACATCACAATGCCATTTCCCCCATTGTGACATCACAATGCCGTTTCCCCCATTGTGACATCACAATGCAGTTTACCCCATTCTGACATCACAATGCCCTTTCCCCCATTGTGACATCACAATGCCGTTTCCCCCATTGTGACATCACAATGCAGTTTACCCCATTGTGACATCACAATGCCCTTTCCCCCATTGTGACATCACAATGCCGTTTTCCCTACTGTGACATCACAATGCCCTTTCCCCATTGTGACATCACAATGCCATTTCCCCCATTGTGACATCACAATGCCGTTTCCCCCATTGTGACATCACAATGCAGTTTTCCCCATTGTGACATCACAATGCCCTTTCCCCCATTGTGACATCACAATGCCGTTTTCCGCATTGTGACATTACAATGCCCTTTCCCCCATTGTGACATCACAATGCAGTTTACCCCATTGTGACATCACAATGCCCTTTCCCCCATTGTGACATCACAATGCCGTTTTCCCTATTGTGACATCACAATGCCATTTCCTCCATTGTGACATCACAATGCCCTTTCCCCATTGTGATATCACAATGCCGTTTCCCCCATTGTGACATCACAATGCTGTTTTTCCCATTGTGACATCACAATTCCATTTCCTCCATTGTGACATTACAATGCCGTTTTCCCCATTGTGACATCACAATGCCCTTTCCCCCATTGTGACATCACAATGCAGTTTTCCCCATTGTGACATCGCAATGCCCTTTCCCCCATTGTGACATCACAATGCCGTTTTTCACATTGTGACATCACAATGCCCTTTCCCCCATTGTGACATCACAATGCCATTTCCCCCATTGTGACATTACAATGCCGTTTCCCTATTGTGACATCACAATGCTCTTTCCCCCATTGTGACATCACAATGCCATTTCACCCATTGTGACATCACAATGCCATTTCCCCCATTGTGACATCACAATGCCATTTCCCCCATTGTGATATCACAATGCCATTTCCCCCATTGTGACATCACAATGCCATTTCCCCCATTGTGACATTACAATGCCGTTTTCCCTATTGTGACATCACAATGCTCTTTCCCCCATTGTGACATCACAATGCCATTTCACCCATTGTGACATCACAATGCCATTTCCCCCATTGTGACATCACAATGCCATTTCCCCCATTGTGATATCACAATGCCATTTCCCCCATTGTGACATCACAATGCCATTTCCCCCATTGTGGCATCACAATGCCGTTTTCTGCATTGTGACATCACAATGCCCTTTCCCCCATTCTGACATCACAATGCAGTTTTCCCCATTGTGACATCGCAATGCCCTTTCCCCCATTGTGACATCACAATGCCATTTTCCCCATTGTGACATCACAATGCCCTTTCCCCCATTGTGACATCACAATGCCATTTCCCCCATTGTGACATCACAATGCCGTTTTCCCTATTGTGACATCACAATGCCCTTTCCCCCATTGTGACATCACAATGCCATTTCCCCCATTGTGACATCACAATGCCATTTCCCCCATTGTGACATCACAATGCCATTTCCCCCATTGTGACATCACAATGCAGTTTACCCCATTGTGACATCACAATGCCCTTTTCCCCATTGTGACACCACAATGCCGTTTTCACTATTGTGACATCACAATGCCCTTTCCACATTGTGACATCACAATGCCATTTCCCCTATTGTGATATCACAATGCCGTTTCCCCCATTGTGACATCACAATGCCCTTTCCCCCATTGTGACATCACAATGCCCTTTCCCCCATTGTGACATCATAATGCAGTTTACCCCATTGTGACATCACAATGCCCTTTCCCCCATTGTGACATCACAATGCCGTTTTCCCCATTGGGACATCACAATGCCGTTTCCCCCATTGTGACATCACAATGTCCTTTCCCCCATTGTGACATCACAATGCCCTTTCCCCCATTGTGACATCACAATGCCATTTCCCCCATTGTTGACATCACAATGCCGTTTTCCCCATTGTGACATCACAATGCCCTTTTCCCCGTTGTGACATCACAATGCCATTTCCCCCAGTGTGACATCACAGTGCCATTTCCCCCATTGTGACATCACAATGCCGTTTTCCCTATTGTGACATCACAATGCCCTTTCCCCCATTGTGACATCACAATGCCATTTCCCCCATTGTGACATCACAATGCCGTTTCCCCCATTGTGACATCACAATGCAGTTTACCCCATTCTGACATCACAATGCCCTTTCCCCCATTGTGACATCACAATGCCGTTTCCCCCATTGTGACATCACAATGCAGTTTACCCCATTGTGACATCACAATGCCCTTTCCCCCATTGTGACATCACAATGCCGTTTTCCCTACTGTGACATCACAATGCCCTTTCCCCATTGTGACATCACAATGCCATTTCCCCCATTGTGACATCACAATGCCGTTTCCCCCATTGTGACATCACAATGCAGTTTTCCCCATTGTGACATCACAATGCCCTTTCCCCCATTGTGACATCACAATGCCGTTTTCCGCATTGTGACATTACAATGCCCTTTCCCCCATTGTGACATCACAATGCAGTTTACCCCATTGTGACATCACAATGCCCTTTCCCCCATTGTGACATCACAATGCCATTTCCCCCATTGTGACATCACAATGCCGTTTCACCCATTGTGACATCACAATGCCATTTCCCCCATTGTGACATCACAATGCCATTTCCCCCATTGTGACATCACAATGCCATTTCCCCCATTGTGACATCACAATGCCGTTTCCCCCATTGTGACATCACAATGCAGTTTACCCCATTGTGACATCACAATGCCCTTTCCCCCATTGTGACATCACAATGCCGTTTCCCTATTGTGACATCACAATGCCATTTCCTCCATTGTGACATCACAATGCCCTTTCCCCATTGTGATATCACAATGCCGTTTCCCCCATTGTGACATCACAATGCTGTTTTTCCCATTGTGACATCACAATTCCATTTCCTCCATTGTGACATTACAATGCCGTTTTCCCCATTGTGACATCACAATGCCCTTTCCCCCATTGTGACATCACAATGCAGTTTTCCCCATTGTGACATCGCAATGCCCTTTCCCCCATTGTGACATCACAATGCCGTTTTTCACATTGTGACATCACAATGCCCTTTCCCCCATTGTGACATCACAATGCCCTTTCCCCCATTGTGACATCACAATGCCATTTCCCCCATTGTGACATTACAATGCCGTTTTCCCTATTGTGACATCACAATGCCATTTCACCCATTGTGACATCACAATGCCATTTCCCCCATTGTGGCATCACAATGCCATTTCCCCCATTGTGACATCACAATGCCATTTCCCCCATTGTGATATCACAATGCCATTTCCCCCATTGTGACATCACAATGCCATTTCCCCCATTGTGACATCACAATGCCGTTTTCTGCATTGTGACATCACAATGCCCTTTCCCCCATTCTGACATCACAATGCAGTTTTCCCCATTGTGACATCGCAATGCCCTTTCCCCCATTGTGACATCACAATGCCATTTTCCCCATTGTGACATCACAATGCCCTTTCCCTCATTGTGACATCACCATGCCATTTCCCCCATTGTGACATCACAATGCCGTTTTTCCTATTGTGACATCACAATGCCCTTTCCCCCATTGTGACATCACAATGCCCTTTCCCCCATTGTGACATCACAATGCCGTTTCCCCCATTGTGACATCACAATGCAGTTTACCCCATTGTGACATCACAATGCCCTTTCCCCCATTGTGACATCACAATGCCGTTTTCCCTACTGTGACATCACAATGCCCTTTCCCCATTGTGACATCACAATGCCATTTCCCCCATTGTGACATCACAATGCCGTTTCCCCCATTGTGACATCAGAATGCAGTTTACCCCATTGTGACATCACAATGCCCTTTCCCCCATTGTGACATCACAATGCCGTTTCCCTATTGTGACATCACAATGTCATTTCCTCCATTGTGACATCACAATGCCCTTTCCCCATTGTGACATCACAATGCCATTTCCCCCATTGTGACATCACAATGCCATTTCCCCCATTGTGACATCACAATGCAGTTAACCACATTGTGACATCACAATGCCCTTTCCCCCATTGTGACATCACAATGCTGTTTTCCCTATTGTGACATCACAATGCCATTTCCCACATTGTGACATCACAATGCCTTTTCCCCCATTGTGACATCACAATGCAGTTTTCCCCATTGTGACATCACAATGCCCTTTCCCCCATTGTGACATCACAATGCCGTTTTCCGCATTGTGACATCACAATGCCCTTTCCCCCATTGTGATATCACAATGCAGTTTACCCCATTGTGACATCACAATGCCCTTTCCCCCATTGTGACATCACAATGCCATTTCCCCCATTGTGACATCACAATGCCGTTTCCCCCATTGTGACATCACAATGCCATTTCCCCCATTGTGACATCACAATGCCATTTCCCCCATTGTGACATCACAATGCCGTTTCCCCCATTGTGACATCACAATGCCGTTTCCCCCATTGTGACATCACAATGCAGTTTACCCCATTGTGACATCACAATGCCCTTTCCCCCATTGTGACATCACAATGCCGTTTTCCCTATTGTGACATCACAATGCCATTTCCTCCATTGTGACATCACAATGCCCTTTCCCCATTGTGATGTCACAATGCCGTTTCCCCCATTGTGACATCACAATGCTGTTTTTCCCATTGTGACATCACAATTCCATTTCCTCCATTGTGACATTACAATGCCGTTTTCCCCATTGTGACATCACAATGCCCTTTCCCCCATTGTGACATCACAATGCAGTTTTCCCCATTGTGACATCGCAATGCCCTTTCCCCCATTGTGACATCACAATGCCGTTTTCCACATTGTGACATCACAATGCCCTTTCCCCCATTGTGACATCACAATGCCATTTCCCCCATTGTGACATTACAATGCCGTTTTCCCTATTGTGACATCACAATGCTCTTTCCCCCATTGTGACATCACAATGCCATTTCACCCATTGTGACATCACAATGCCATTTCCCCCATTGTGACATCACAATGCCATTTCCCCCATTGTGATATCACAATGCCATTTCCCCCATTGTGACATCACAATGCCATTTCCCCCATTGTGACATCGCAATGCCCTTTCCCCCATTGTGACATCACAATGCCATTTTCCCCATTGTGACATCACAATGCCCTTTCCCCCATTGTGACATCACAATGCCATTTCCCCCATTGTGACATCACAATGCCGTTTTCCCTATTGTGACATCACAATGCCCTTTCCCCCATTGTGACATCACAATGCCATTTCCCCCATTGTGACATCACAATGCCATTTCCCCCATTGTGACATCACAATGCCATTTCCCCCATTGTGACATCACAATGCAGTTTACCCCATTGTGACATCACAATGCCCTTTTCCCCATTGTGACACCACAATGCCGTTTTCACTATTGTGACATCACAATGCCATTTCATCGATCGTGACATCACAATGCCCTTTCCACATTGTGACATCACAATGCCATTTCCCCTATTGTGATATCACAATGCAGTTTACCCCATTGTGACATCACAATGCCCTTTCCCCCATTGTGACATCACAATGCCCTTTCCCCCATTGTGACATCACAATGCAGTTTACCCCATTGTGACATCACAATGCCCTTTCCCCCATTGTGACATCACAATGCCGTTTTCCCCATTGGGACATCACAATGCCGTTTCCACCATTGTGACATCACAATGTCCTTTCCCCCATTGTGACATCACAATGCCCTTTCCCCCATTGTGACATCACAATGCCATTTCCCCCATTGTTGACATCACAATGCCGTTTTCCCCATTGTGACATCACAATGCCCTTTTCCCCATTGTGACATCACAATGCCATTTCCCCCAGTGTGACATCACAGTGCCATTTCCCCCATTGTGACATCACAATGCCGTTTTCCCTATTGTGACATCACAATGCCCTTTCCCCCATTGTGACATCACAATGCCATTTCCCCCATTGTGACATCACAATGCCGTTTCCCCCATTGTGACATCACAATGCAGTTTACCCCATTCTGACATCACAATGCCCTTTCCCCCATTGTGACATCACAATGCCGTTTCCCCCATTGTGACATCACAATGCAGTTTACCCCATTGTGACATCACAATGCCCTTTCCCCCATTGTGACATCACAATGCCGTTTTCCCTACTGTGACATCACAATGCCCTTTCCCCATTGTGACATCACAATGCCATTTCCCCCATTGTGACATCACAATGCTGTTTCCCCCATTGTGACATCACAATGCAGTTTTCCCCATTGTGACATCACAATGCCCTTTCCCCCATTGTGACATCACAATGCCGTTTTCCGCATTGTGACATTACAATGCCCTTTCCCCCATTGTGACATCACAATGCAGTTTACCCCATTGTGACATCACAATGCCCTTTCCCCCATTGTGACATCACAATGCCATTTCCCCCATTGTGACATCACAATGCCAATTCCCCCATTGTGACATCACAATGCCATTTCCCCCATTGTGACATCACAATGCCATTTCCCCCATTGTGACATCACAATGCCATTTCCCCCATTGTGACATCACAATGCCGTTTCCCCCATTGTGACATCACAATGCAGTTTACCCCATTGTGACATCACAATGCCCTTTCCCCCATTGTGACATCACAATGCCGTTTTCCCTATTGTGACATCACAATGCCATTTCCTCCATTGTGACATCACAATGCCCTTTCCCCATTGTGATATCACAATGCCGTTTCCCCCATTGTGACATCACAATGCTGTTTTTCCCATTGTGACATCACAATTCCATTTCCTCCATTGTGACATTACAATGCCGTTTTCCCCATTGTGACATCACAATGCCCTTTCCCCCATTGTGACATCACAATGCAGTTTTCCCCATTGTGACATCGCAATGCCCTTTCCCCCATTGTGACATCACAATGCCGTTTTTCACATTGTGACATCACAATGCCCTTTCCCCCATTGTGACATCACAATGCCATTTCCCCCATTGTGACATTACAATGCCGTTTCCCTATTGTGACATCACAATGCTCTTTCCCCCATTGTGACATCACAATGCCATTTCACCCATTGTGACATCACAATGCCATTTCCCCCATTGTGACATCACAATGCCATTTCCCCCATTGTGATATCACAATGCCATTTCCCCCATTGTGACATCACAATGCCATTTCCCCCATTGTGACATTACAATGCCGTTTTCCCTATTGTGACATCACAATGCTCTTTCCCCCATTGTGACATCACAATGCCATTTCACCCATTGTGACATCACAATGCCATTTCCCCCATTGTGACATCACAATGCCATTTCCCCCATTGTGATATCACAATGCCATTTCCCCCATTGTGACATCACAATGCCATTTCCCCCATTGTGGCATCACAATGCCGTTTTCTGCATTGTGACATCACAATGCCCTTTCCCCCATTCTGACATCACAATGCAGTTTTCCCCATTGTGACATCGCAATGCCCTTTCCCCCATTGTGACATCACAATGCCATTTTCCCCATTGTGACATCACAATGCCCTTTCCCCCATTGTGACATCACAATGCCATTTCCCCCATTGTGACATCACAATGCCGTTTTCCCTATTGTGACATCACAATGCCCTTTCCCCCATTGTGACATCACAATGCCATTTCCCCCATTGTGACATCACAATGCCATTTCCCCCATTGTGACATCACAATGCCATTTCCCCCATTGTGACATCACAATGCAGTTTACCCCATTGTGACATCACAATGCCCTTTTCCCCATTGTGACACCACAATGCCGTTTTCACTATTGTGACATCACAATGCCCTTTCCACATTGTGACATCACAATGCCATTTCCCCTATTGTGATATCACAATGCCGTTTCCCCCATTGTGACATCACAATGCCCTTTCCCCCATTGTGACATCACAATGCCCTTTCCCCCATTGTGACATCATAATGCAGTTTACCCCATTGTGACATCACAATGCCCTTTCCCCCATTGTGACATCACAATGCCGTTTTCCCCATTGGGACATCACAATGCCGTTTCCCCCATTGTGACATCACAATGTCCTTTCCCCCATTGTGACATCACAATGCCCTTTCCCCCATTGTGACATCACAATGCCATTTCCCCCATTGTTGACATCACAATGCCGTTTTCCCCATTGTGACATCACAATGCCCTTTTCCCCGTTGTGACATCACAATGCCATTTCCCCCAGTGTGACATCACAGTGCCATTTCCCCCATTGTGACATCACAATGCCGTTTTCCCTATTGTGACATCACAATGCCCTTTCCCCCATTGTGACATCACAATGCCATTTCCCCCATTGTGACATCACAATGCCGTTTCCCCCATTGTGACATCACAATGCAGTTTACCCCATTCTGACATCACAATGCCCTTTCCCCCATTGTGACATCACAATGCCGTTTCCCCCATTGTGACATCACAATGCAGTTTACCCCATTGTGACATCACAATGCCCTTTCCCCCATTGTGACATCACAATGCCGTTTTCCCTACTGTGACATCACAATGCCCTTTCCCCATTGTGACATCACAATGCCATTTCCCCCATTGTGACATCACAATGCCGTTTCCCCCATTGTGACATCACAATGCAGTTTTCCCCATTGTGACATCACAATGCCCTTTCCCCCATTGTGACATCACAATGCCGTTTTCCGCATTGTGACATTACAATGCCCTTTCCCCCATTGTGACATCACAATGCAGTTTACCCCATTGTGACATCACAATGCCCTTTCCCCCATTGTGACATCACAATGCCATTTCCCCCATTGTGACATCACAATGCCGTTTCCCCCATTGTGACATCACAATGCCATTTCCCCCATTGTGACATCACAATGCCATTTCCCCCATTGTGACATCACAATGCCATTTCCCCCATTGTGACATCACAATGCCGTTTCCCCCATTGTGACATCACAATGCAGTTTACCCCATTGTGACATCACAATGCCCTTTCCCCCATTGTGACATCACAATGCCGTTTCCCTATTGTGACATCACAATGCCATTTCCTCCATTGTGACATCACAATGCCCTTTCCCCATTGTGATATCACAATGCCGTTTCCCCCATTGTGACATCACAATGCTGTTTTTCCCATTGTGACATCACAATTCCATTTCCTCCATTGTGACATTACAATGCCGTTTTCCCCATTGTGACATCACAATGCCCTTTCCCCCATTGTGACATCACAATGCAGTTTTCCCCATTGTGACATCGCAATGCCCTTTCCCCCATTGTGACATCACAATGCCGTTTTTCACATTGTGACATCACAATGCCCTTTCCCCCATTGTGACATCACAATGCCCTTTCCCCCATTGTGACATCACAATGCCATTTCCCCCATTGTGACATTACAATGCCGTTTTCCCTATTGTGACATCACAATGCCATTTCACCCATTGTGACATCACAATGCCATTTCCCCCATTGTGACATCACAATGCCATTTCCCCCATTGTGATATCACAATGCCATTTCCCCCATTGTGACATCACAATGCCATTTCCCCCATTGTGACATCACAATGCCGTTTTCTGCATTGTGACATCACAATGCCCTTTCCCCCATTCTGACATCACAATGCAGTTTTCCCCATTGTGACATCGCAATGCCCTTTCCCCCATTGTGACATCACAATGCCATTTTCCCCATTGTGACATCACAATGCCCTTTCCCCCATTGTGACATCACAATGCCATTTCCCCCATTGTGACATCACAATGCCGTTTTCCCTATTGTGACATCACAATGCCCTTTCCCCCATTGTGACATCACAATGCCATTTCCCCCATTGTGACATCACAATGCCATTTCCCCCATTGTGACATCACAATGCCATTTCCCCCATTGTGACATCACAATGCAGTTTACCCCATTGTGACATCACAATGCCCTTTTCCCCATTGTGACACCACAATGCCGTTTTCACTATTGTGACATCACAATGCCATTTCATCGATCGTGACATCACAATGCCCTTTCCACATTGTGACATCACAATGCCATTTCCCCCATTGTGATATCACAATGCAGTTTACCCCATTGTGACATCACAATGCCCTTTCCCCCATTGTGACATCACAATCCCATTTCCCCCATTGTGACATCACAATGCCCTTTCCCCCATTGTGACATCACAATGCCGTTTTCCCCATTGTGACATCACAATGCCCTTTCCCCCATTGTGACATCACAATGCCATTCCCCCCATTGTGACATCACAATGCCGTTTTCCCCATTGTGACATCACAATGCCCTTTCCCCCATTGTGACATCACAATGCAGTTTTCCCCATTGTGACATCACAATGCCCTTTCCCCCATTGTGACATCACAATGCCGTTTTCCCCATTGTGACATCACAATGCCCTTTCCCCCATTGTGACATCACAATGCCATTCCCCCCATTGTGACATCACAATGCCCTTTCCCCCATTGTGACATCACAATGCCATTTCCCCCATTGTGACATCACAATGCCGTTTCCCCCATTGTGACATCACAATGCCATTTCCCCCATTATGACATCACAATGCCGTTTCCCCCATTGTGACATCACAATGCAGTTTTTACCCCATTGTGACATCACAATGCCCTTTCCCCCATTGTGACATCCCAATGCCGTTTTCCCTATTGTGACATCACAATGCCATTTCCTCCATTGTGACATCACAATGCTGTTTTCCCTATTGTGATATCACAATGCCGTTTCCTCCATTGTGACATCACAATGCCCTTTCCCCATTGTGATATCACAATGCCGTTTCCCCCATTGTGACATCACAATGCTGTTTTTCCCATTGTGACATCACAATTCCATTTCCCCCATTGTGACATTACAATGCCGTTTTCCCCATTGTGACATCACAATGCCCTTTCCCCCATTGTGACATCACAATGCCGTTTTCCCCATTGTGACATCGCAATGCCCTTTCCCCCATTGTGACATCACAATGCCGTTTTCCGCATTGTGACATCACAATGCCCTTTCCCCCATTGTGACATCACAATGCCATTTCCCCCATTGTGACATTACAATGCCGTTTTCCCTATTGTGACATCACAATGCTCTTTCCCCCATTGTGACATCACAATGCCATTTCACCCATTGTGACATCACAATGCCATTTCCCCCATTGTGACATCACAATGCCATTTCCCCCATTGTGATATCACAATGCCATTTCCCCCATTGTGACATCACAATGCCATTTCCCCCATTGTGACATCACAATGCCGTGTTCTGCATTGTGACATCACAATGCCATTTCCCCCATTCTGACATCACAATGCAGTTTTCCCCATTGTGACATCGCAATGCCCTTTCCCCCATTGTGACATCACAATGCCATTTTGCCCATTGTGACATCACAATGCCCTTTCCCCCATTGTGACATCACAATGCCATTTCCCCCATTGTGACATCACAATGCCGTTTTCCCTATTGTGACATCACAATGCCGTTTTCCCTATTGTGACATCACAATGCCATTTCCCCCATTGTGACATCACAATGCCATTTCCCCCATTGTGACATCACAATGCCATTTCCCCCATTGTGACATCACAATGCAGTTTACCCCATTGTGACATCACAATGCCCTTTTCCCCATTGTGACATCACAATGCCGTTTTCCCTATTGTGACATCACAATGCCATTTCATCCATTGTGATATCACAATGCCCTTTCCACATTGTGACATCACAATGCCATTTCCCCCATTGTGACATCACAATGCAGTTTACCCCATTGTGACATCACAATGCCCTTTCCCCCATTGTGACATCACAATCCCATTTCCCCCATTGTGACATCACAATGCCCTTTCCCCCATTGTGACATCACAATGCAGTTTTCCCCATTGTGACATCACAATGCCCTTTCCCCCATTGTGACATCACAATGACATTCCCCCCATTGTGACATCACAATGCCGTTTTCCCTATTGTGACATCACAATGCCCTTTCCTTTATTGTGACATCACAATGCCCTTTCCACATTGTGACATCACAATGCCATTTCCCCCATTGTGACATCACAATGCCCTTTCCCCCATTGTGACATCACAATGCCCTTTCCCCCATTGTGACATCACAATGCCGTTTTCCCCATTGGGACATCACAATGCCGTTTCCCCCATTGTGACATCACAATGCCCTTTCCACCATTGTGACATCACAATGCAGTTTTCCCCATTGTGACATCACAATGCCATTTCCCCCATTGTGACATCACAATGCCATTTCCCCCATTGTGACATCACAATGCCATTTCCCCCATTGTGACATCACAATGCCGTTTTCTGCATTGTGACATCACAATGCCCTTTCCCCCATTCTGACATCACAATGCAGTTTTCCCCATTGTGACATCGCAATGCCCTTTCCCCCATTGTGACATCACAATTGCGTTTTCCCCATTGTGACATCACAATGCCCTTTCCCCCATTGTGACATCACAATGCCATTTCCCCCATTGTGACATCACAATGCCGTTTTCCCTCTTGTGACATCACAATGCCCTTTCCCCCATTGTGACATCACAATGCCCTTTCCCCCATTGTGACATCACAATGCCATTTCCCCCATTGTGACATCACAATTCCATTTCCCCCATTGTGACATCACAATGCAGTTTACCCCATTGTGACATCACAATGCCCTTTTCCCCATTGTGACATCACAATGCCGTCTTCCCTATTGTGACATCACAATGCCCTTTCCACATTGTGACATCACAATGCCATTTCCCCCATTGTGACATCACAATGCAGTTTACCCCATTGTGACATCACAATGCCCATTCCACCATTGTGACATCACAATGCCGTTTTCCCCATTGGGACATCACAATGCCCTTTCCCCCATTGTGACATCACAATGCCGTTTTCCCCATTGTGACATCGCAATGCCCTTTCCCCCATTGTGACATCACAATGCCGTTTTCCGCATTGTGACATCACAATGCCCTTTCCCCCATTGTGACATCACAATGCCATTTCCCCCATTGTGACATTACAATGCCGTTTTCCCTATTGTGACATCACAATGCTCTTTCCCCCATTGTGACATCACAATGCCATTTCACCCATTGTGACATCACAATGCCATTTCCCCCATTGTGACATCACAATGCCATTTCCCCCATTGTGATATCACAATGCCATTTCCCCCATTGTGACATCACAATGCCATTTCCCCCATTGTGACATCACAATGCCGTGTTCTGCATTGTGACATCACAATGCCATTTCCCCCATTCTGACATCACAATGCAGTTTTCCCCATTGTGACATCGCAATGCCCTTTCCCCCATTGTGACATCACAATGCCATTTTCCCCATTGTGACATCACAATGCCCTTTCCCCCATTGTGACATCCCAATGCCATTTCCCCCATTGTGACATCACAATGCCGTTTTCCCTATTGTGACATCACAATGCCGTTTTCCCTATTGTGACATCACAATGCCATTTCCCCCATTGTGACATCACAATGCCATTTCCCCCATTGTGACATCACAATGCCATTTCCCCCATTGTGACATCACAATGCAGTTTACCCCATTGTGACATCACAATGCCCTTTTCCCCATTGTGACATCACAATGCCGTTTTCCCTATTGTGACATCACAATGCCATTTCATCCATTGTGACATCACAATGCCCTTTCCACATTGTGACATCACAATGCCATTTCCCCCATTGTGACATCACAATGCAGTTTACCCCATTGTGACATCACAATGCCCTTTCCCCCATTGTGACATCACAATCCCATTTCCCCCATTGTGACATCACAATGCCCTTTCCCCCATTGTGACATCACAATGCCGTTTTCCCCCATTGTGACATCACAATGCCCTTTCCCCCATTGTGACATCACAATGCCATTCCCCCCATTGTGACATCACAATGCCGTTTTCCCTATTGTGACATCACAATGCCCTTTCCTTTATTGTGACATCACAATGCCCTTTCCACATTGTGACATCACAATGCCATTTCCCCCATTGTGACATCACAATGCCCTTTCCCCCATTGTGACATCACAATGCCCTTTCCCCCATTGTGACATCACAATGCCGTTTTCCCCATTGGGACATCACAATGCCGTTTCCCCCATTGTGACATCACAATGCCCTTTCCACCATTGTGACATCACAATGCAGTTTTCCCCATTGTGACATCACAATGCCATTTCCCCCATTGTGACATCACAATGCCATTTCCCCCATTGTGACATCACAATGCCATTTCCCCCATTGTGACATCACAATGCCGTTTTCTGCATTGTGACATCACAATGCCCTTTCCCCCATTCTGACATCACAATGCAGTTTTCCCCATTGTGACATCGCAATGCCCTTTCCCCCATTGTGACATCACAATTGCGTTTTCCCCATTGTGACATCACAATGCCCTTTCCCCCATTGTGACATCACAATGCCATTTCCCCCATTGTGACATCACAATGCCGTTTTCCCTCTTGTGACATCACAATGCCCTTTCCCCCATTGTGACATCACAATGCCCTTTCCCCCATTGTGACATCACAATGCCATTTCCCCCATTGTGACATCACAATTCCATTTCCCCCATTGTGACATCACAATGCAGTTTACCCCATTGTGACATCACAATGCCCTTTTCCCCATTGTGACATCACAATGCCGTCTTCCCTATTGTGACATCACAATGCCCTTTCCACATTGTGACATCACAATGCCATTTCCCCCATTGTGACATCACAATGCAGTTTACCCCATTGTGACATCACAATGCCCATTCCACCATTGTGACATCACAATGCCGTTTTCCCCATTGGGACATCACAATGCTGTTTCCCCCATTGTGACATCACAATCCCATTTCCACCATTGTGACATCACAATGCCGTTTTCTGCATTGTGACATCACAATGCCCTTTCCCCCATTGTGACATCACAATGCAGTTTTCCCCATTGTGACATCACAATGCCCTTTCCCCCATTGTGACATCACAATGCCGTTTTCCCCATTGTGACATCACAATGCCCTTTCCCCCATTGTGACATCACAATGCCATTCCCCCATTGTGACATCACAATGCCGTTTTCCCTATTGTGACATCACAATGCCCTTTCTACCATTGTGACATCACAATGCCATTTCCCCCTTTGTGACATCACAATGATGTTTCCCCCATTGGGACATCACAATGCAGTTCACTCCATTGTGACATCACAATGCCCTTTCCCCCATTGTGACATCACAATGCAGTTAACCACATTGTGACATCACAATGCCCTTTCCCCCATTGTGACATCACAATGCCGTTTTCCCTACTGTGACATCACAATGCCCTTCCCCCATTGTGACATCACAATGCCATTTCCCCCATTGTGACATCACAATGCCGTTTCCCCCATTGTGACATCACAATGCATTTTACCCCATTGTGACATCACAATGCCCTTTCCCCCATTGTGACATCACAATGCCGTTTCCCTACTGTGACATCACAATGCCATTTCCTCCATTGTGACATCACAATGCTTTTTCCCCATTGTGACATCACAATGCAGTTAACCACATTGTGACATCACAATGCCCTTTCCCCCATTGTGACATCACAATGCCGTTTTCCCCCATTGTGACATCACAATGCCCTTTCCCCCATTGTGACATCACAATGCCCTTTCCCACATTGTGACATCACAATGCCTTTTCCCCCATTGTGACATCACAATGCAGTTTTCCCCATTGTGACATCACAATGCCCTTTCCCCCATTGTGACATCACAATGCCGTTTTCCGCATTGTGACATCACAATGCCCTTTCCCCCATTGTGACATCACAATGCAGTTTTCCCCATTGTGACATCACAATGCGCTTTCCCCCATTGTGACATCACAATGCACTTTCCCCCATTGTGACATCACAATGCCATTTCCCCCATTGTGACATCACAATGCCATTTCCCCCATTGTGACATCACAATGCCGTTTCCCTCATTGTGACATCACAATGCCGTTTCCCCCATTGTGACATCAAAATGCTGTTTTTCCCATTGTGGCATCACAATTCCATTTCCCCCATTGTGACATTACAATGCCGTTTTCCCCATTGTGACATCACAATGCCCTTTCCCCCATTGTGACATCACAATGCCATTTCCCCCATTGTGACATCACAATGCCGTTTCCCCCATTGTGACATCACAATGCCGTTTCCCCATTGTGACATCACAATGCAGTTTACCCCATTGTGACATCACAATGCCCTTTCCCCCATTGTGACATCACAATGCCGTTTTCCCTATTGTGACATCACAATGCCATTTCCTCCATTGTGACATAACAATGCCCTTTCCCCATTGTGATATCAAAATGCCCTTTCCACCATTGTGACATCACAATGCCGTTTTCCCAATTGGGACATCACAATGCCGTTTCCCCCATTGTGACATCACAATCCCATTTGCACCATTGTGACATCACAATGCCGTTTTCTGCATTGTGACATTACAATGCCCTTTCCCCCATTGTGACATCACAATGTAGTTTTCCCCATTGTGACATCACAATGCCCTTTCCCCCATTGTGACATCACAATGCCCTATCCCCCATTGTGACATCACAATTGCGTTTTCCCCATTGTGACATCACAATGCCCTTTCCCCCATTGTGACATCACAATGCCATTTCCCCCATTGTGACATCACAATGCCGTTTTCCCTCTTGTGACATCACAATGCCCTTTCCCCCATTGTGACATCACAATGCCCTTTCCCCCATTGTGACATCACAATGCCATTTCCCCCATTGTGACATCACAATTCCATTTCCCCCATTGTGACATCACAATGCAGTTTACCCCATTGTGACATCACAATGCCCTTTTCCCCATTGTGACATCACAATGCCGTCTTCCCTATTGTGACATCACAATGCCCTTTCCACATTGTGACATCACAATGCCATTTCCCCCATTGTGACATCACAATGCAGTTTACCCCATTGTGACATCACAATGCCCATTCCACCATTGTGACATCACAATGCCGTTTTCCCCATTGGGACATCACAATGCCCTTTCCCCCATTGTGACATCACAATGCCGTTTTCCCCATTGTGACATCGCAATGCCCTTTCCCCCATTGTGACATCACAATGCCGTTTTCCGCATTGTGACATCACAATGCCCTTTCCCCCATTGTGACATCACAATGCCATTTCCCCCATTGTGACATTACAATGCCGTTTTCCCTATTGTGACATCACAATGCTCTTTCCCCCATTGTGACATCACAATGCCATTTCACCCATTGTGACATCACAATGCCATTTCCCCCATTGTGACATCACAATGCCATTTCCCCCATTGTGATATCACAATGCCATTTCCCCCATTGTGACATCACAATGCCATTTCCCCCATTGTGACATCACAATGCCGTGTTCTGCATTGTGACATCACAATGCCATTTCCCCCATTCTGACATCACAATGCAGTTTTCCCCATTGTGACATCGCAATGCCCTTTCCCCCATTGTGACATCACAATGCCATTTTCCCCATTGTGACATCACAATGCCCTTTCCCCCATTGTGACATCCCAATGCCATTTCCCCCATTGTGACATCACAATGCCGTTTTCCCTATTGTGACATCACAATGCCGTTTTCCCTATTGTGACATCACAATGCCATTTCCCCCATTGTGACATCACAATGCCATTTCCCCCATTGTGACATCACAATGCCATTTCCCCCATTGTGACATCACAATGCAGTTTACCCCATTGTGACATCACAATGCCCTTTTCCCCATTGTGACATCACAATGCCGTTTTCCCTATTGTGACATCACAATGCCATTTCATCCATTGTGACATCACAATGCCCTTTCCACATTGTGACATCACAATGCCATTTCCCCCATTGTGACATCACAATGCAGTTTACCCCATTGTGACATCACAATGCCCTTTCCCCCATTGTGACATCACAATCCCATTTCCCCCATTGTGACATCACAATGCCCTTTCCCCCATTGTGACATCACAATGCCGTTTTCCCCATTGTGACATCACAATGCCCTTTCCCCCATTGTGACATCACAATGCCATTCCCCCCATTGTGACATCACAATGCCGTTTTCCCTATTGTGACATCACAATGCCCTTTCCTTTATTGTGACATCACAATGCCCTTTCCACATTGTGACATCACAATGCCATTTCCCCCATTGTGACATCACAATGCCCTTTCCCCCATTGTGACATCACAATGCCCTTTCCCCCATTGTGACATCACAATGCCGTTTTCCCCATTGGGACATCACAATGCCGTTTCCCCCATTGTGACATCACAATGCCCTTTCCACCATTGTGACATCACAATGCAGTTTTCCCCATTGTGACATCACAATGCCATTTCCCCCATTGTGACATCACAATGCCATTTCCCCCATTGTGACATCACAATGCCATTTCCCCCATTGTGACATCACAATGCCGTTTTCTGCATTGTGACATCACAATGCCCTTTCCCCCATTCTGACATCACAATGCAGTTTTCCCCATTGTGACATCGCAATGCCCTTTCCCCCATTGTGACATCACAATTGCGTTTTCCCCATTGTGACATCACAATGCCCTTTCCCCCATTGTGACATCACAATGCCATTTCTCCCATTGTGACATCACAATGCCGTTTTCCCTCTTGTGACATCACAATGCCCTTTCCCCCATTGTGACATCACAATGCCCTTTCCCCCATTGTGACATCACAATGCCATTTCCCCCATTGTGACATCACAATTCCATTTCCCCCATTGTGACATCACAATGCAGTTTACCCCATTGTGACATCACAATGCCCTTTTCCCCATTGTGACATCACAATGCCGTCTTCCCTATTGTGACATCACAATGCCCTTTCCACATTGTGACATCACAATGCCATTTCCCCCATTGTGACATCACAATGCAGTTTACCCCATTGTGACATCACAATGCCCATTCCACCATTGTGACATCACAATGCCGTTTTCCCCATTGGGACATCACAATGCTGTTTCCCCCATTGTGACATCACAATCCCATTTCCACCATTGTGACATCACAATGCCGTTTTCTGCATTGTGACGTCACAATGCCCTTTCCCCCATTGTGACATCACAATGCAGTTTTCCCCATTGTGACATCACAATGCCCTTTCCCCCATTGTGACATCACAATGCCGTTTTCCCCATTGTGACATCACAATGCCCTTTCCCCCATTGTGACATCACAATGCCATTCCCCCATTGTGACATCACAATGCCGTTTTCCCTATTGTGACATCACAATGCCCTTTCTACCATTGTGACATCACAATGCCATTTCCCCCTTTGTGACATCACAATGATGTTTCCCCCATTGGGACATCACAATGCAGTTCACTCCATTGTGACATCACAATGCCCTTTCCCCCATTGTGACATCACAATGCAGTTAACCACATTGTGACATCACAATGCCCTTTCCCCCATTGTGACATCACAATGCCGTTTTCCCTACTGTGACATCACAATGCCCTTCCCCCATTGTGACATCACAATGCCATTTCCCCCATTGTGACATCACAATGCCGTTTCCCCCATTGTGACATCACAATGCATTTTACCCCATTGTGACATCACAATGCCCTTTCCCCCATTGTGACATCACAATGCCGTTTCCCTACTGTGACATCACAATGCCATTTCCTCCATTGTGACATCACAATGCTTTTTCCCCATTGTGACATCACAATGCAGTTAACCACATTGTGACATCACAATGCCCTTTCCCCCATTGTGACATCACAATGCCGTTTACCCTATTGTGACATCACAATGCCCTTTCCTACATTGTGACATCACAATGCCTTTTCCCCCATTGTGACATCACAATGCAGTTTTCCCCATTGTGACATCACAATGCCCTTTCCCCCATTGTGACATCACAATGCCGTTTTCCGCATTGTGACATCACAATGCCCTTTCCCCCATTGTGACATCACAATGCAGTTTTCCCCATTGTGACATCACAATGCGCTTTCCCCCATTGTGACATCACAATGCACTTTCCCCCATTGTGACATCACAATGCCATTTCCCCCATTGTGACATCACAATGCCATTTCCCCCATTGTGACATCACAATGCCGTTTCCCTCATTGTGACATCACAATGCCGTTTCCCCCATTGTGACATCAAAATGCTGTTTTTCCCATTGTGGCATCACAATTCCATTTCCCCCATTGTGACATTACAATGCCGTTTTCCCCATTGTGACATCACAATGCCCTTTCCCCCATTGTGACATCACAATGCCATTTCCCCCATTGTGACATCACAATGCCGTTTCCCCCATTGTGACATCACAATGCCGTTTCCCCATTGTGACATCACAATGCAGTTTACCCCATTGTGACATCACAATGCCCTTTCCCCCATTGTGACATCACAATGCCGTTTTCCCTATTGTGACATCACAATGCCATTTCCTCCATTGTGACATCACAATGCCCTTTCCCCATTGTGATATCAAAATGCCCTTTCCACCATTGTGACATCACAATGCCGTTTTCCCAATTGGGACATCACAATGCCGTTTCCCCCATTGTGACATCACAATCCCATTTGCACCATTGTGACATCACAATGCCGTTTTCTGCATTGTGACATTACAATGCCCTTTCCCCCATTGTGACATCACAATGTAGTTTTCCCCATTGTGACATCACAATGCCCTTTCCCCCATTGTGACATCACAATGCCCTATCCCCCATTGTGACATCACAATTGCGTTTTCCCCATTGTGACATCACAATGCCCTTTCCCCCATTGTGACATCACAATGCCATTTCCCCCATTGTGACATCACAATGCCGTTTTCCCTCTTGTGACATCACAATGCCCTTTCCCCCATTGTGACATCACAATGCCCTTTCCCCCATTGTGACATCACAATGCCATTTCCCCCATTGTGACATCACAATTCCATTTCCCCCATTGTGACATCACAATGCAGTTTACCCCATTGTGACATCACAATGCCCTTTTCCCCATTGTGACATCACAATGCCGTCTTCCCTATTGTGACATCACAATGCCCTTTCCACATTGTGACATCACAATGCCATTTCCCCCATTGTGACATCACAATGCAGTTTACCCCATTGTGACATCACAATGCCCATTCCACCATTGTGACATCACAATGCCGTTTTCCCCATTGGGACATCACAATGCCCTTTCCCCCATTGTGACATCACAATGCCGTTTTCCCCATTGTGACATCGCAATGCCCTTTCCCCCATTGTGACATCACAATGCCGTTTTCCGCATTGTGACATCACAATGCCCTTTCCCCCATTGTGACATCACAATGCCATTTCCCCCATTGTGACATTACAATGCCGTTTTCCCTATTGTGACATCACAATGCTCTTTCCCCCATTGTGACATCACAATGCCATTTCACCCATTGTGACATCACAATGCCATTTCCCCCATTGTGACATCACAATGCCATTTCCCCCATTGTGATATCACAATGCCATTTCCCCCATTGTGACATCACAATGCCATTTCCCCCATTGTGACATCACAATGCCGTGTTCTGCATTGTGACATCACAATGCCATTTCCCCCATTCTGACATCACAATGCAGTTTTCCCCATTGTGACATCGCAATGCCCTTTCCCCCATTGTGACATCACAATGCCATTTTCCCCATTGTGACATCACAATGCCCTTTCCCCCATTGTGACATCACAATGCCATTTCCCCCATTGTGACATCACAATGCTGTTTTCCCTATTGTGACATCACAATGCCGTTTTCCCTATTGTGACATCACAATGCCATTTCCCCCATTGTGACATCACAATGCCATTTCCCCCATTGTGACATCACAATGCCATTTCCCCCATTGTGACATCACAATGCAGTTTACCCCATTGTGACATCACAATGCCCTTTTCCCCATTGTGACATCACAATGCCGTTTTCCCTATTGTGACATCACAATGCCATTTCATCCATTGTGACATCACAATGCCCTTTCCACATTGTGACATCACAATGCCATTTCCCCCATTGTGACATCACAATGCAGTTTACCCCATTGTGACATCACAATGCCCTTTCCCCCATTGTGACATCACAATCCCATTTCCCCCATTGTGACATCACAATGCCCTTTCCCCCATTGTGACATCACAATGCCGTTTTCCCCATTGTGACATCACAATGCCCTTTCCCCCATTGTGACATCACAATGCCATTCCCCCCATTGTGACATCACAATGCCGTTTTCCCTATTGTGACATCACAATGCCCTTTCCTTTATTGTGACATCACAATGCCCTTTCCACATTGTGACATCACAATGCCATTTCCCCCATTGTGACATCACAATGCCCTTTCCCCCATTGTGACATCACAATGCCCTTTCCCCCATTGTGACATCACAATGCCGTTTTCCCCATTGGGACATCACAATGCCGTTTCCCCCATTGTGACATCACAATGCCCTTTCCACCATTGTGACATCACAATGCAGTTTTCCCCATTGTGACATCACAATGCCATTTCCCCCATTGTGACATCACAATGCCATTTCCCCCATTGTGACATCACAATGCCATTTCCCCCATTGTGACATCACAATGCCGTTTTCTGCATTGTGACATCACAATGCCCTTTCCCCCATTCTGACATCACAATGCAGTTTTCCCCATTGTGACATCGCAATGCCCTTTCCCCCATTGTGACATCACAATTGCGTTTTCCCCATTGTGACATCACAATGCCCTTTCCCCCATTGTGACATCACAATGCCATTTCCCCCATTGTGACATCACAATGCCGTTTTCCCTCTTGTGACATCACAATGCCCTTTCCCCCATTGTGACATCACAATGCCCTTTCCCCCATTGTGACATCACAATGCCATTTCCCCCATTGTGACATCACAATTCCATTTCCCCCATTGTGACATCACAATGCAGTTTACCCCATTGTGACATCACAATGCCCTTTTCCCCATTGTGACATCACAATGCCGTCTTCCCTATTGTGACATCACAATGCCCTTTCCACATTGTGACATCACAATGCCATTTCCCCCATTGTGACATCACAATGCAGTTTACCCCATTGTGACATCACAATGCCCATTCCACCATTGTGACATCACAATGCCGTTTTCCCCATTGGGACATCACAATGCTGTTTCCCCCATTGTGACATCACAATCCCATTTCCACCATTGTGACATCACAATGCCGTTTTCTGCATTGTGACATCACAATGCCCTTTCCCCCATTGTGACATCACAATGCAGTTTTCCCCATTGTGACATCACAATGCCCTTTCCCCCATTGTGACATCACAATGCCGTTTTCCCCATTGTGACATCACAATGCCCTTTCCCCCATTGTGACATCACAATGCCATTCCCCCATTGTGACATCACAATGCCGTTTTCCCTATTGTGACATCACAATGCCCTTTCTACCATTGTGACATCACAATGCCATTTCCCCCTTTGTGACATCACAATGATGTTTCCCCCATTGGGACATCACAATGCAGTTCACTCCATTGTGACATCACAATGCCCTTTCCCCCATTGTGACATCACAATGCAGTTAACCACATTGTGACATCACAATGCCCTTTCCCCCATTGTGACATCACAATGCCGTTTTCCCTACTGTGACATCACAATGCCCTTCCCCCATTGTGACATCACAATGCCATTTCCCCCATTGTGACATCACAATGCCGTTTCCCCCATTGTGACATCACAATGCATTTTACCCCATTGTGACATCACAATGCCCTTTCCCCCATTGTGACATCACAATGCCGTTTCCCTACTGTGACATCACAATGCCATTTCCTCCATTGTGACATCACAATGCTTTTTCCCCATTGTGACATCACAATGCAGTTAACCACATTGTGACATCACAATGCCCTTTCCCCCATTGTGACATCACAATGCCGTTTTCCCTATTGTGACATCACAATGCCCTTTCCCACATTGTGACATCACAATGCCTTTTCCCCCATTGTGACATCACAATGCAGTTTTCCCCATTGTGACATCACAATGCCCTTTCCCCCATTGTGACATCACAATGCCGTTTTCCGCATTGTGACATCACAATGCCCTTTCCCCCATTGTGACATCACAATGCAGTTTTCCCCATTGTGACATCACAATGCGCTTTCCCCCATTGTGACATCACAATGCACTTTCCCCCATTGTGACATCACAATGCCATTTCCCCCATTGTGACATCACAATGCCATTTCCCCCATTGTGACATCACAATGCCGTTTCCCTCATTGTGACATCACAATGCCGTTTCCCCCATTGTGACATCAAAATGCTGTTTTTCCCATTGTGGCATCACAATTCCATTTCCCCCATTGTGACATTACAATGCCGTTTTCCCCATTGTGACATCACAATGCCCTTTCCCCCATTGTGACATCACAATGCCATTTCCCCCATTGTGACATCACAATGCCGTTTCCCCCATTGTGACATCACAATGCCGTTTCCCCATTGTGACATCACAATGCAGTTTACCCCATTGTGACATCACAATGCCCTTTCCCCCATTGTGACATCACAATGCCGTTTTCCCTATTGTGACATCACAATGCCATTTCCTCCATTGTGACATCACAATGCCCTTTCCCCATTGTGATATCAAAATGCCCTTTCCACCATTGTGACATCACAATGCCGTTTTCCCAATTGGGACATCACAATGCCGTTTCCCCCATTGTGACATCACAATCCCATTTGCACCCTTGTGACATCACAATGCCGTTTTCTGCATTGTGACATTACAATGCCCTTTCCCCCATTGTGACATCACAATGTAGTTTTCCCCATTGTGACATCACAATGCCCTTTCCCCCATTGTGACATCACAATGCCCTATCCCCCATTGTGACATCACAATGCCGTTTTCCCCATTGTGACATCACAATGCCCTTTCCCCCATTGTGACATCACAATCCCATTTCCCCCATTGTGACATCACAATGCCGTTTCCCCCATTGTGACATCAGAATGCCATTTACCCCATTGTGACATCACAATGCCCTTTCCCCCATTGTGACATCACAATGCTGTTTCCCTATTGTGACATCACAATGCCATTTCCCATTGTGACATCACAATGCCCTTTCCCCATTGTGACATCACAATGCCATTTCCCCCATTGTGACATCACAATGCCATTTCCCCCATTGTGACATCACAATGCAGTTTACCACATTGTGACATCGCAATGCCCTTTCCCCCATTGTGACATCACAATGCCGTTTTCCCTATTGTGACATCACAATGCCATTTCCTCCATTGTGACATCACAATGCCCTTTCCCCATTGTGACATCACAATGCCCTTTCACCCATTGTGACATCACAATGCCATTTCCCACATTGTGACATCACAATGCCTTTTCCCCCATTGTGACATCACAATGCAGTTTACCCCATTGTGACATCACAATGCCCTTTCCACCATTGTGACATCACAATGCCGTTTTCCCCATTGGGGCATCACAATGCCGTTTCCCCCATTGTGACATCACAATCCCATTTCCACCATTGTGACATCACAATGCCGTTTTCTGCATTGTGACATCACAATGCCCTTTCCCCCATTGTGACATCAGAATGCAGTTTTCCCCATTGTGACATCACAATGCCCTCTCCCCCATTGTGACATCACAATGCCGTTCTCCCCATTGTGACATCACAATGCCCTTTCCCCCATTGTGACATCACAATGCCGTTTTACCCATTGTGACATCACAATGCCATTTCCCCCATTGTGACACCACAATGCCGTTTCCCCCATTGTGACATCACAATGCAGTTTACCCCATTGTGACATCACAATGCCATCTCCCCCATTGTGACATCACAATGCAGTTTTCCCCATTGTGACATCACAATGCAGTTTTCCCCATTGTGACATCACAATGCCCTTTCCCCCATTGTGACATCACAATGCCGTTTTCCGCATTGTGACATCACAATGCCCTTTCCCCCATTGTGACATCACAATGCAGTTTTCAAAATTTGTGACATCACAATGCGCTTTCCCCCATTGTGACATCACAATGCCCTTTCCCCCATTGTGACATCACAATGCCATTTCCCCCATTGTGACATCACAATGCCGTTTCCCCCATTGTGACATCACAATGCCGTTTCCCCCAATGTGACATCACAATGCCGTTTCCCCCATTGTGACATCACAATGCTATTTTCCCCATTGTGACATCACAATTCCATTTCCCCCATTGTGACATTACAATGCCGTTTTCCCCATTGTGACATCACAATGCCCTTTCCCCCATTGTGACATCACAATGCAGTTTACCCCATTGTGACATCACAATGCTGTTTCCCTATTGTGACATCACAATGCCATTTCCCATTGTGACATCACAATGCCCTTTCCCCATTGTGACATCACAATGCCATTTCCCCCATTGTGACATCACAATGCCATTTCCCCCATTGTGACATCACAATGCAGTTTACCACATTGTGACATCACAATGCCCTTTCCCCCATTGTGACATCACAATGCCGTTTTCCCTATTGTGACATCACAATGCCATTTCCTCCATTGTGACATCACAATGCTCTTTCCCCATTGTGACATCACAATGCCCTTTCACCCATTGTGACATCACAATGCAATTTCCCACATTGTGACATCACAATGCCTTTTCCCCCATTGTGACATCACAATGCAGTTTACCCCATTGTGACATCACAATGCCCTTTCCCCCATTGTGACATCACAATCCCATTTCCCCCATTGTGACATCACAATGCCGTTTTCCCCATTGGGGCATCACAATGCCGTTTCCCCCATTGTGACATCACAATCCCATTTCCACCATTGTGACATCACAATGCCGTTTTCTGCATTGTGACATCACAATGCCCTTTCCCCCATTGTGACATCACAATGCCATTTCCCCCTTTGTGACATCACAATGATGTTTCCCCCATTGGGACATCACAATGCAGTTCACTCCATTGTGACATCACAATGCCCTTTCCCCCATTGTGACATCACAATGCAGTTAACCACATTGTGACATCACAATGCCCTTTCCCCCATTGTGACATCACAATGCCGTTTTCCCTACTGTGACATCACAATGCCCTTCCCCCATTGTGACATCACAATGCCATTTCCCCCATTGTGACATCACAATGCCGTTTCCCCCATTGTGACATCACAATGCATTTTACCCCATTGTGACATCACAATGCCCTTTCCCCCATTGTGACATCACAATGCCGTTTCCCTACTGTGACATCACAGTGCCATTTCCTCCATTGTGACATCACAATGCTTTTTCCCCATTGTGACATCACAATGCAGTTAACCATACTGTGACATCACAATGCCCTTTCCCCCATTGTGACATCACAATGCCGTTTTCCCTATTGTGACATCACAATGCCCTTTCCCACATTGTGACATCACAATGCCTTTTCCCCCATTGTGACATCACAATGCAGTTTTCCCCATTGTGACATCACAATGCCCTTTCCCCCATTGTGACATCACAATGCCGTTTTCCGCATTGTGACATCACAATGCCCTTTCCCCCATTGTGACATCACAATGCAGTTTTCCCCATTGTGACATCACAATGCGCTTTCCCCCATTGTGACATCACAATGCACTTTCCCCCATTGTGACATCACAATGCCATTTCCCCCATTGTGACATCACAATGCCATTTCCCCCATTGTGACATCACAATGCCGTTTCCCCCATTGTGACATCACAATGCCGTTTCCCCCATTGTGACATCAAAATGCTGTTTTTCCCATTGTGGCATCACAATTCCATTTCCCCCATTGTGACATTACAATGCCGTTTTCCCCATTGTGACATCACAATGCCCTTTCCCCCATTGTGACATCACAATGCCATTTCCCCCATTGTGACATCACAATGCCGTTTCCCCCATTGTGACATCACAATGCCGTTTCCCCATTGTGACATCACAATGCAGTTTACCCCATTGTGACATCACAATGCCCTTTCCCCCATTGTGACATCACAATGCCGTTTTCCCTATTGTGACATCACAATGCCATTTCCTCCATTGTGACATCACAATGCCCTTTCCCCATTGTGATATCAAAATGCCCTTTCCACCATTGTGACATCACAATGCCGTTTTCCCAATTGGGACATCACAATGCCGTTTCCCCCATTGTGACATCACAATCCCATTTGCACCATTGTGACATCACAATGCCGTTTTCTGCATTGTGACATTACAATGCCCTTTCCCCCATTGTGACATCACAATGTAGTTTTCCCCATTGTGACATCACAATGCCCTTTCCCCCATTGTGACATCACAATGCCCTATCCCCCATTGTGACATCACAATGCCGTTTTCCCCATTGTGACATCACAATGCCCTTTCCCCCATTGTGACATCACAATCCCATTTCCCCCATTGTGACATCACAATGCCGTTTCCCCCATTGTGACATCAGAATGCCATTTACCCCATTGTGACATCACAATGCCCTTTCCCCCATTGTGACATCACAATGCTGTATCCCTATTGTGACATCACAATGCCATTTCCCATTGTGACATCACAATGCCCTTTCCCCATTGTGACATCACAATGCCATTTCCCCCATTGTGACATCACAATGCCATTTCCCCCATTGTGACATCACAATGCAGTTTACCACATTGTGACATCACAATGCCCTTTCCCCCATTGTGACATCACAATGCCGTTTTCCCTATTGTGACATCACAATGCCATTTCCTCCATTGTGACATCACAATGCCCTTTCCCCATTGTGACATCACAATGCCCTTTCACCCATTGTGACATCACAATGCCATTTCCCACATTGTGACATCACAATGCCTTTTCCCCCATTGTGACATCACAATGCAGTTTACCCCATTGTGACATCACAATGCCCTTTCCACCATTGTGACATCACAATGCCGTTTTCCCCATTGGGGCATCACAATGCCGTTTCCCCCATTGTGACATCACAATCCCATTTCCACCATTGTGACATCACAATGCCGTTTTCTGCATTGTGACATCACAATGCCCTTTCCCCCATTGTGACATCAGAATGCAGTTTTCCCCATTGTGACATCACAATGCCCTTTCCCCCATTGTGACATCACAATGCCGTTCTCCCCATTGTGACATCACAATGCCCTTTCCCCCATTGTGACATCACAATGCCGTTTTACCCATTGTGACATCACAATGCCATTTCCCCCATTGTGACACCACAATGCCGTTTCCCCCATTGTGACATCACAATGCAGTTTACCCCATTGTGACATCACAATGCCATCTCCCCCATTGTGACATCACAATGCAGTTTTCCCCATTGTGACATCACAATGCCCTTTCCCCCATTGTGACATCACAATGCCGTTTTCCGCATTGTGACATCACAATGCCCTTTCCCCCATTGTGACATCACAATGCAGTTTTCACAATTTGTGACATCAAAATGCGCTTTCCCCCATTGTGACATCACAATGCCCTTTCCCCCATTGTGACATCACAATGCCATTTCCCCCATTGTGACATCACAATGCCGTTTCCCCCATTGTGACATCACAATGCCGTTTCCCCCATTGTGACATCACAATGCCGTTTCCCCCATTGTGACATCACAATGCTATTTTCCCCATTGTGACATCACAATTCCATTTCCCCCATTGTGACATTACAATGCCGTTTTCCCCATTGTGACATCACAATGCCCTTTCCCCCATTGTGACATCACAATGCAGTTTACCCCATTGTGACATCACAATGCTGTTTCCCTATTGTGACATCACAATGCCATTTCCCATTGTGACATCACAATGCCCTTTCCCCATTGTGACATCACAATGCAGTTTACCCCATTGTGACATCACAATGCCCTTTCCACCATTGTGACATCACAATGCCGTTTTCCCCATTGGGGCATCACAATGCCGTTTCCCCCATTGTGACATCACAATCCCATTTCCACCATTGTGACATCACAATGCCGTTTTCTGCATTGTGACATCACAATGCCCTTTCCCCCATTGTGACATCACAATGCAGTTTTCCCCATTGTGACATCACAATGCCCTTTCCCCCATTGTGACATCACAATGCCGTTCTCCCCATTGTGACATCACAATGCCCTTTCCCCCATTGTGACATCACAATGCCGTTTTACCCATTGTGACATCACAATGCCATTTCCCCCATTGTGACACCACAATGCCGTTTCCCCCATTGTGACATCACAATGCAGTTTACCCCATTGTGACATCACAATGCCATCTCCCCCATTGTGACATCACAATGCAGTTTTCCCCATTGTGACATCACAATGCCCTTTCCCCCATTGTGACATCACAATGCCGTTTTCCGCATTGTGACATCACAATGCCCTTTCCCCCATTGTGACATCACAATGCAGTTTTCAAAATTTGTGACATCACAATGCGCTTTCCCCCATTGTGACATCACAATGCCCTTTCCCCCATTGTGACATCACAATGCCATTTCCCCCATTGTGACATCACAATGCCGTTTCCCCCATTGTGACATCACAATGCCGTTTCCCCCATTGTGACATCACAATGCTATTTTCCCCATTGTGACATCACAATTCCATTTCCCCCATTGTGACATTACAATGCCGTTTTCCCCATTGTGACATCACAATGCCCTTTCCCCCATTGTGACATCACAATGCAGTTTACCCCATTGTGACATCACAATGCTGTTTCCCTATTGTGACATCACAATGCCATTTCCCATTGTGACATCACAATGCCCTTTCCCCATTGTGACATCACAATGCCATTTCCCCCATTGTGACATCACAATGCCATTTCCCCCATTGTGACATCACAATGCAGTTTACCACATTGTGACATCACAATGCCCTTTCCCCCATTGTGACATCACAATGCCGTTTTCCCTATTGTGACATCACAATGCCATTTCCTCCATTGTGACATCACAATGCTCTTTCCCCATTGTGACATCACAATGCCCTTTCACCCATTGTGACATCACAATGCCATTTCCCACATTGTGACATCACAATGCCTTTTCCCCCATTGTGACATCACAATGCAGTTTACCCCATTGTGACATCACAATGCCCTTTCCCCCATTGTGACATCACAATCCCATTTCCCCCATTGTGACATCACAATGCCGTTTCCCCCATTTTGACATCAGAATGCCATTTACCCCATTGTGACATCACAATGCCCTTTCCCCCATTGTGACATCACAATGCTGTTTCCCTATTGTGACATCACAATGCCATTTCCCATTGTGACATCACAATGCCCTTTCCCCATTGTGACATCACAATGCCATTTCCCCCATTGTGACATCACAATGCCATTTCCCCCATTGTGACATCACAATGCAGTTTACCACATTGTGACATCACAATGCCCTTTCCCCCATTGTGACATCACAATGCCGTTTTCCCTATTGTGACATCACAATGCCATTTCCTCCATTGTGACATCACAATGCCCTTTCCCCATTGTGACATCACAATGCCCTTTCACCCATTGTGACATCACAATGCCATTTCCCACATTGTGACATCACAATGCCTTTTCCCCCATTGTGACATCACAATGCAGTTTACCCCATTGTGACATCACAATGCCCTTTCCACCATTGTGACATCACAATGCCGTTTTCCCCATTGGGGCATCACAATGCCGTTTCCCCCATTGTGACATCACAATCCCATTTCCACCATTGTGACATCACAATGCCGTTTTCTGCATTGTGACATCACAATGCCCTTTCCCCCATTGTGACATCAGAATGCAGTTTTCCCCATTGTGACATCACAATGCCCTTTCCCCCATTGTGACATCACAATGCCGTTCTCCCCATTGTGACATCACAATGCCCTTTCCCCCATTGTGACATCACAATGCCGTTTTACCCATTGTGACATCACAATGCCATTTCCCCCATTGTGACACCACAATGCCGTTTCCCCCATTGTGACATCACAATGCAGTTTACCCCATTGTGACATCACAATGCCATCTCCCCCATTGTGACATCACAATGCAGTTTTCCCCATTGTGACATCACAATGCAGTTTTCCCCATTGTGACATCACAATGCCCTTTCCCCCATTGTGACATCACAATGCCGTTTTCCGCATTGTGACATCACAATGCCCTTTCCCCCATTGTGACATCACAATGCAGTTTTCAAAATTTGTGACATCACAATGCGCTTTCCCCCATTGTGACATCACAATGCCCTTTCCCCCATTGTGACATCACAATGCCATTTCCCCCATTGTGACATCACAATGCCGTTTCCCCCATTGTGACATCACAATGCCGTTTCCCCCAATGTGACATCACAATGCCGTTTCCCCCATTGTGACATCACAATGCTATTTTCCCCATTGTGACATCACAATTCCATTTCCCCCATTGTGACATTACAATGCCGTTTTCCCCATTGTGACATCACAATGCCCTTTCCCCCATTGTGACATCACAATGCAGTTTACCCCATTGTGACATCACAATGCTGTTTCCCTATTGTGACATCACAATGCCATTTCCCATTGTGACATCACAATGCCCTTTCCCCATTGTGACATCACAATGCCATTTCCCCCATTGTGACATCACAATGCCATTTCCCCCATTGTGACATCACAATGCAGTTTACCACATTGTGACATCACAATGCCCTTTCCCCCATTGTGACATCACAATGCCGTTTTCCCTATTGTGACATCACAATGCCATTTCCTCCATTGTGACATCACAATGCTCTTTCCCCATTGTGACATCACAATGCCCTTTCACCCATTGTGACATCACAATGCAATTTCCCACATTGTGACATCACAATGCCTTTTCCCCCATTGTGACATCACAATGCAGTTTACCCCATTGTGACATCACAATGCCCTTTCCCCCATTGTGACATCACAATCCCATTTCCCCCATTGTGACATCACAATGCCGTTTTCCCCATTGGGGCATCACAATGCCGTTTCCCCCATTGTGACATCACAATCCCATTTCCACCATTGTGACATCACAATGCCGTTTTCTGCATTGTGACATCACAATGCCCTTTCCCCCATTGTGACATCACAATGCCATTTCCCCCTTTGTGACATCACAATGATGTTTCCCCCATTGGGACATCACAATGCAGTTCACTCCATTGTGACATCACAATGCCCTTTCCCCCATTGTGACATCACAATGCAGTTAACCACATTGTGACATCACAATGCCCTTTCCCCCATTGTGACATCACAATGCCGTTTTCCCTACTGTGACATCACAATGCCCTTCCCCCATTGTGACATCACAATGCCATTTCCCCCATTGTGACATCACAATGCCGTTTCCCCCATTGTGACATCACAATGCATTTTACCCCATTGTGACATCACAATGCCCTTTCCCCCATTGTGACATCACAATGCCGTTTCCCTACTGTGACATCACAGTGCCATTTCCTCCATTGTGACATCACAATGCTTTTTCCCCATTGTGACATCACAATGCAGTTAACCATACTGTGACATCACAATGCCCTTTCCCCCATTGTGACATCACAATGCCGTTTTCCCTATTGTGACATCACAATGCCCTTTCCCACATTGTGACATCACAATGCCTTTTCCCCCATTGTGACATCACAATGCAGTTTTCCCCATTGTGACATCACAATGCCCTTTCCCCCATTGTGACATCACAATGCCGTTTTCCGCATTGTGACATCACAATGCCCTTTCCCCCATTGTGACATCACAATGCAGTTTTCCCCATTGTGACATCACAATGCGCTTTCCCCCATTGTGACATCACAATGCACTTTCCCCCATTGTGACATCACAATGCCATTTCCCCCATTGTGACATCACAATGCCATTTCCCCCATTGTGACATCACAATGCCGTTTCCCCCATTGTGACATCACAATGCCGTTTCCCCCATTGTGACATCAAAATGCTGTTTTTCCCATTGTGGCATCACAATTCCATTTCCCCCATTGTGACATTACAATGCCGTTTTCCCCATTGTGACATCACAATGCCCTTTCCCCCATTGTGACATCACAATGCCATTTCCCCCATTGTGACATCACAATGCCGTTTCCCCCATTGTGACATCACAATGCCGTTTCCCCATTGTGACATCACAATGCAGTTTACCCCATTGTGACATCACAATGCCCTTTCCCCCATTGTGACATCACAATGCCGTTTTCCCTATTGTGACATCACAATGCCATTTCCTCCATTGTGACATCACAATGCCCTTTCCCCATTGTGATATCAAAATGCCCTTTCCACCATTGTGACATCACAATGCCGTTTTCCCAATTGGGACATCACAATGCCGTTTCCCCCATTGTGACATCACAATCCCATTTGCACCATTGTGACATCACAATGCCGTTTTCTGCATTGTGACATTACAATGCCCTTTCCCCCATTGTGACATCACAATGTAGTTTTCCCCATTGTGACATCACAATGCCCTTTCCCCCATTGTGACATCACAATGCCCTATCCCCCATTGTGACATCACAATGCCGTTTTCCCCATTGTGACATCACAATGCCCTTTCCCCCATTGTGACATCACAATCCCATTTCCCCCATTGTGACATCACAATGCCGTTTCCCCCATTGTGACATCAGAATGCCATTTACCCCATTGTGACATCACAATGCCCTTTCCCCCATTGTGACATCACAATGCTGTATCCCTATTGTGACATCACAATGCCATTTCCCATTGTGACATCACAATGCCCTTTCCCCATTGTGACATCACAATGCCATTTCCCCCATTGTGACATCACAATGCCATTTCCCCCATTGTGACATCACAATGCAGTTTACCACATTGTGACATCACAATGCCCTTTCCCCCATTGTGACATCACAATGCCGTTTTCCCTATTGTGACATCACAATGCCATTTCCTCCATTGTGACATCACAATGCCCTTTCCCCATTGTGACATCACAATGCCCTTTCACCCATTGTGACATCACAATGCCATTTCCCACATTGTGACATCACAATGCCTTTTCCCCCATTGTGACATCACAATGCAGTTTACCCCATTGTGACATCACAATGCCCTTTCCACCATTGTGACATCACAATGCCGTTTTCCCCATTGGGGCATCACAATGCCGTTTCCCCCATTGTGACATCACAATCCCATTTCCACCATTGTGACATCACAATGCCGTTTTCTGCATTGTGACATCACAATGCCCTTTCCCCCATTGTGACATCAGAATGCAGTTTTCCCCATTGTGACATCACAATGCCCTTTCCCCCATTGTGACATCACAATGCCGTTCTCCCCATTGTGACATCACAATGCCCTTTCCCCCATTGTGACATCACAATGCCGTTTTACCCATTGTGACATCACAATGCCATTTCCCCCATTGTGACACCACAATGCCGTTTCCCCCATTGTGACATCACAATGCAGTTTACCCCATTGTGACATCACAATGCCATCTCCCCCATTGTGACATCACAATGCAGTTTTCCCCATTGTGACATCACAATGCCCTTTCCCCCATTGTGACATCACAATGCCGTTTTCCGCATTGTGACATCACAATGCCCTTTCCCCCATTGTGACATCACAATGCAGTTTTCACAATTTGTGACATCAAAATGCGCTTTCCCCCATTGTGACATCACAATGCCCTTTCCCCCATTGTGACATCACAATGCCATTTCCCCCATTGTGACATCACAATGCCGTTTCCCCCATTGTGACATCACAATGCCGTTTCCCCCATTGTGACATCACAATGCCGTTTCCCCCATTGTGACATCACAATGCTATTTTCCCCATTGTGACATCACAATTCCATTTCCCCCATTGTGACATTACAATGCCGTTTTCCCCATTGTGACATCACAATGCCCTTTCCCCCATTGTGACATCACAATGCAGTTTACCCCATTGTGACATCACAATGCTGTTTCCCTATTGTGACATCACAATGCCATTTCCCATTGTGACATCACAATGCCCTTTCCCCATTGTGACATCACAATGCAGTTTACCCCATTGTGACATCACAATGCCCTTTCCACCATTGTGACATCACAATGCCGTTTTCCCCATTGGGGCATCACAATGCCGTTTCCCCCATTGTGACATCACAATCCCATTTCCACCATTGTGACATCACAATGCCGTTTTCTGCATTGTGACATCACAATGCCCTTTCCCCCATTGTGACATCACAATGCAGTTTTCCCCATTGTGACATCACAATGCCCTTTCCCCCATTGTGACATCACAATGCCGTTCTCCCCATTGTGACATCACAATGCCCTTTCCCCCATTGTGACATCACAATGCCGTTTTACCCATTGTGACATCACAATGCCATTTCCCCCATTGTGACACCACAATGCCGTTTCCCCCATTGTGACATCACAATGCAGTTTACCCCATTGTGACATCACAATGCCATCTCCCCCATTGTGACATCACAATGCAGTTTTCCCCATTGTGACATCACAATGCCCTTTCCCCCATTGTGACATCACAATGCCGTTTTCCGCATTGTGACATCACAATGCCCTTTCCCCCATTGTGACATCACAATGCAGTTTTCAAAATTTGTGACATCACAATGCGCTTTCCCCCATTGTGACATCACAATGCCCTTTCCCCCATTGTGACATCACAATGCCATTTCCCCCATTGTGACATCACAATGCCGTTTCCCCCATTGTGACATCACAATGCCGTTTCCCCCATTGTGACATCACAATGCTATTTTCCCCATTGTGACATCACAATTCCATTTCCCCCATTGTGACATTACAATGCCGTTTTCCCCATTGTGACATCACAATGCCCTTTCCCCCATTGTGACATCACAATGCAGTTTACCCCATTGTGACATCACAATGCTGTTTCCCTATTGTGACATCACAATGCCATTTCCCATTGTGACATCACAATGCCCTTTCCCCATTGTGACATCACAATGCCATTTCCCCCATTGTGACATCACAATGCCATTTCCCCCATTGTGACATCACAATGCAGTTTACCACATTGTGACATCACAATGCCCTTTCCCCCATTGTGACATCACAATGCCGTTTTCCCTATTGTGACATCACAATGCCATTTCCTCCATTGTGACATCACAATGCTCTTTCCCCATTGTGACATCACAATGCCCTTTCACCCATTGTGACATCACAATGCCATTTCCCACATTGTGACATCACAATGCCTTTTCCCCCATTGTGACATCACAATGCAGTTTACCCCATTGTGACATCACAATGCCCTTTCCCCCATTGTGACATCACAATCCCATTTCCCCCATTGTGACATCACAATGCCGTTTCCCCCATTTTGACATCAGAATGCCATTTACCCCATTGTGACATCACAATGCCCTTTCCCCCATTGTGACATCACAATGCTGTTTCCCTATTGTGACATCACAATGCCATTTCCCATTGTGACATCACAATGCCCTTTCCCCATTGTGACATCACAATGCCATTTCCCCCATTGTGACATCACAATGCCATTTCCCCCATTGTGACATCACAATGCAGTTTACCGCATTGTGACATCACAATGCCCTTTCCCCCATTGTGACATCACAATGCCGTTTTCCCTATTGTGACATCACAATGCCATTTCCTCCATTGTGACATCACAATGCCCTTTCCCCATTGTGACATCACAATGCCCTTTCACCCATTGTGACATCACAATGCCATTTCCCACATTGTGACATCACAATGCCTTTTCCCCCATTGTGACATCACAATGCAGTTTACCCCATTGTGACATCACAATGCCCTTTCCACCATTGTGACATCACAATGCCGTTTTCCCCATTGGGGCATCACAATGCCGTTTCCCCCATTGTGACATCACAATCCCATTTCCACCATTGTGACATCACAATGCCGTTTTCTGCATTGTGACATCACAATGCCCTTTCCCCCATTGTGACATCAGAATGCAGTTTTCCCCATTGTGACATCACAATGCCCTTTCCCCCATTGTGACATCACAATGCCGTTCTCCGCATTGTGACATCACAATGCCCTTTCCCCCATTGTGACATCACAATGCCGTTTTCCCCATTGTGACATCACAATGCCATTTCCCCCATTGTGACACCACAATGCCGTTTCCCCCATTGTGACATCACAATGCAGTTTACCCCATTGTGACATCACAATGCCATTTCCCCCATTGTGACATCACAATGCAGTTTTCCCCATTGTGACATCACAATGCCCTTTCCCCCATTGTGACATCACAATGCCGTTTTCCGCATTGTGACATCACAATGCCCTTTCCCCCATTGTGACATCACAATGCAGTTTTCAAAATTTGTGACATCACAATGCGCTTTCCCCCATTGTGACATCACAATGCCCTTTCCCCCATTGTTACATCACAATGCCATTTCCCCCATTGTGACATCACAGTGCCGTTTCCCCCATTGTGACATCACAATGCCGTTTCCCCCATTGTGACATCACAATGCCGTTTCCCCCATTGTGACATCACAATGCTATTTTCCCCATTGTGACATCACAATTCCATTTCCCCCATTGTGACATTACAATGCCGTTTTCCCCATTGTGACATCACAATGCCCTTTCCCCCATTGTGACATCACAATGCAGTTTACCCCTTTGTGACATCACAATGCCCTTTCCCCCATTGTGACATCACAATGCCGTTTTCCCTATTGTGACATCACAATGCCATTTCCTCCATTGTGACATCACAATGCCCTTTCCCCATTGTGACATCACAATGCCATTTCCCCCATTGTGACATCACAATGCCATTCCCCCATTGTGACATCACAATGCAGTTTACCCCATTGTGACATCACAATGCCCTTTCCCCCATTGTGACATCACAATGCCGTTTTCCCTATTGTGACATCACAATGCCATTTCCTCCATTGTGACATTACAATGCCCATTTCCCATTGTGACATCACAATGCCATTTCTCACATTGTGACATCACAATGCCTTTTCCCCCATTGTGACGTCACAATGCAGTTTTCCCCATTGTGACATCACAATGCCCTTTCCACCATTGTGACATCACAATGCCATTTCCCCCATTGTGACATCACAATGCAGTTAACCACATTGTGACATCACAATGCCCTTTCCCCCATTGTGACATCACAATGCCGTTTTCCCTATTGTGACATCACAATGCCATTTCCCACATTGTGACATCACAATGCCTTTTCCCCCATTGTGACATCACAATGCAGTTTTCCCCATTGTGACATCACAATGCCCTTTCCCCATTGTGACATCACAATGCCGTGTTCCGCATTGTGACATCACAATGCCCTTTCCCCCATTGTTACATCACAATGCAGTTTACCCCATTGTGACATCACAATGCCCTTTCCCCCATTGTGACATCACAATGCAGTTTACCCCATTGTCACATCACAATGCCCTTTCCACCATTGTGACATCACAATGCTGTTTTTCCCATTGTGACATCACAATTCCATTTCCCCCATTGTGACATTACAATGCCGTTTTCCCCATTGTGACATCACAATGCCCTTTCCCCCATTGTGACATCACAATGCCATTTCCTCCATTGTGACATCACAATGCCGTTTCCCCCATTGTGACATCACAATGCAGTTTACCCCATTGTGACATCACAATGCCCTTTCCCCCATTGTGACATCACAATGCCGTTTTCCCTATTGTGACATCACAATGCCATTTGCTCCATTGTGACATCACAATGCCCTTTCCCCATTGTGATATCACAATGCCGTTTCCCCCATTGTGACATCACAATGCGGTTTTTCCCATTGTGACATCACAATTCCATTTCCCCCATTGTGACATTACAATGCCGTTTTCCCCATTGTGACATCACAATGGCCTTTCCCACATTGTGACATCACAATGCCATTTCCCCCATTGTGACATCACAATGCCGTTTCCCCCATTGTGACATCACAATGCCGTTTTCCCCATTGTGACATCACAATGCTATTTCCCCCATTGTGACATCGCAATGCCATTTCCCCCATTGTGACATCACAATGCAGTTTACCACATTGTGACATCACAATGCCCTTTCCCCCATTGTGACATCACAATGCCGTTTTCCCTATTGTGACATCACAATGCCATTTCCTCCATTGTGACATCACAATGCAGTTTACCACATTGTGACATCACAATGCCCTTTCCCCCATTGTGACATCACAATGCCGTTTTCCCCATTGGGGCATCACAATGCCGTTTCCCCCATTGTGACATCACAATCCCATTTCCACCATTGTGACATCACAATGCCGTTTTCTGCATTGTGACATCACAATGCCCTTTCCCCCATTGTGACATCAGAATGCAGTTTTCCCCATTGTGACATCACAATGCCCTTTCCCCCATTGTGACATCACAATGCCGTTCTCCCCATTGTGACATCACAATGCCCTTTCCCCCATTGTGACATCACAATGCCGTTTTACCCATTGTGACATCACAATGCCATTTCCCCCATTGTGACACCACAATGCCGTTTCCCCCATTGTGACATCACAATGCAGTTTACCCCATTGTGACATCACAATGCCATCTCCCCCATTGTGACATCACAATGCAGTTTTCCCCATTGTGACATCACAATGCCCTTTCCCCCATTGTGACATCACAATGCCGTTTTCCGCATTGTGACATCACAATGCCCTTTCCCCCATTGTGACATCACAATGCAGTTTTCAAAATTTGTGACATCACAATGCGCTTTCCCCCATTGTGACATCACAATGCCCTTTCCCCCATTGTGACATCACAATGCCATTTCCCCCATTGTGACATCACAATGCCGTTTCCCCCATTGTGACATCACAATGCCGTTTCCCCCATTGTGACATCACAATGCCGTTTCCCCCATTGTGACATCACAATGCTATTTTCCCCATTGTGACATCACAATTCCATTTCCCCCATTGTGACATTACAATGCCGTTTTCCCCATTGTGACATCACAATGCCCTTTCCCCCATTGTGACATCACAATGCAGTTTACCCCATTGTGACATCACAATGCTGTTTCCCTATTGTGACATCACAATGCCATTTCCCATTGTGACATCACAATGCCCTTTCCCCATTGTGACATCACAATGCAGTTTACCCCATTGTGACATCACAATGCCCTTTCAACCATTGTGACATCACAATGCCGTTTTCCCCATTGGGGCATCACAATGCCGTTTCCCCCATTGTGACATCACAATCCCATTTCCACCATTGTGACATCACAATGCCGTTTTCTGCATTGTGACATCACAATGCCCTTTCCCCCATTGTGACATCAGAATGCAGTTTTCCCCATTGTGACATCACAATGCCCTTTCCCCCATTGTGACATCACAATGCCGTTCTCCCCATTGTGACATCACAATGCCCTTTCCCCCATTGTGACATCACAATGCCGTTTTACCCATTGTGACATCACAATGCCATTTCCCCCATTGTGACACCACAATGCCGTTTCCCCCATTGTGACATCACAATGCAGTTTACCCCATTGTGACATCACAATGCCATCTCCCCCATTGTGACATCACAATGCAGTTTTCCCCATTGTGACATCACAATGCCCTTTCCCCCATTGTGACATCACAATGCCGTTTTCCGCATTGTGACATCACAATGCCCTTTCCCCCATTGTGACATCACAATGCAGTTTTCAAAATTTGTGACATCACAATGCGCTTTCCCCCATTGTGACATCACAATGCCCTTTCCCCCATTGTGACATCACAATGCCATTTCCCCCATTGTGACATCACAATGCCGTTTCCCCCATTGTGACATCACAATGCCGTTTCCCCCATTGTGACATCACAATGCCGTTTCCCCCATTGTGACATCACAATGCTATTTTCCCCATTGTGACATCACAATTCCATTTCCCCCATTGTGACATTACAATGCCGTTTTCCCCATTGTGACATCACAATGCCCTTTCCCCCATTGTGACATCACAATGCAGTTTACCCCATTGTGACATCACAATGCTGTTTCCCTATTGTGACATCACAATGCCATTTCCCATTGTGACATCACAATGCCCTTTCCCCATTGTGACATCACAATGCCATTTCCCCCATTGTGACATCACAATGCCATTTCCCCCATTGTGACATCACAATGCAGTTTACCACATTGTGACATCACAATGCCCTTTCCCCCATTGTGACATCACAATGCCGTTTTCCCTATTGTGACATCACAATGCCGTTTCCTCCATTGTGACATCACAATGCTCTTTCCCCATTGTGACATCACAATGCCCTTTCACCCATTGTGACATCACAATGCCATTTCCCACATTGTGACATCACAATGCCTTTTCCCCCATTGTGACATCACAATGCAGTTTACCCCATTGTGACATCACAATGCCCTTTCCCCCATTGTGACATCACAATCCCATTTCCCCCATTGTGACATCACAATGCCGTTTCCCCCACTTTGACATCAGAATGCCATTTACCCCATTGTGACATCACAATGCCCTTTCCCCCATTGTGACATCACAATGCTGTTTCCCTATTGTGACATCACAATGCCATTTCCCATTGTGACATCACAATGCCCTTTCCCCATTGTGACATCACAATGCAATTTCCCCCATTGTGACATCACAATGCCATTTCCCGCATTGTGACATCACAATGCAGTTTACCGCATTGTGACATCACAATGCCCTTTCCCCCATTGTGACATCACAATGCCGTTTTCCCTATTGTGACATCACAATGCCATTTCCTCCATTGTGACATCACAATGCCCTTTCCCCATTGTGACATCACAATGCCCTTTCACCCATTGTGACATCACAATGCCATTTCCCACATAGTGACATCACAATGCCTTTTCCCCCATTGTGACATCACAATGCAGTTTACCCCATTGTGACATCACAATGCCCTTTCCACCATTGTGACATCACAATGCCGTTTTCCCCATTGGGGCATCACAATGCCGTTTCCCCCATTGTGACATCACAATCCCATTTCCACCATTGTGACATCACAATGCCGTTTTCTGCATTGTGACATCACAATGCCCTTTCCCCCATTGTGACATCAGAATGCAGTTTTCCCCATTGTGACATCACAATGCCCTTTCCCCCATTGTGACATCACAATGCCGTTCTCCGCATTGTGACATCACAATGCCCTTTCCCCCATTGTGACATCACAATGCCGTTTTCCCCATTGTGACATCACAATGCCATTTCCCCCATTGTGACACCACAATGCCGTTTCCCCCATTGTGACATCACAATGCAGTTTACCCCATTGTGACATCACAATGCCATTTCCCCCATTGTGACATCACAATGCAGTTTGCCCCATTGTGACATCACAATGCCCTTTCCCCCATTGTGACATCACAATGCCGTTTTCCGCATTGTGACATCACAATGCCCTTTCCCCCATTGTGACATCACAATGCAGTTTTCAAAATTTGTGACATCACAATGCGCTTTCCCCCATTGTGACATCACAATGCCCTTTCCCCCATTGTGACATCACAATGCCATTTCCCCCATTGTGACATCACAATGCCGTTTCCCCCATTGTGACATCACAATGCTGTTTCCCCCATTGTGACATCACAATGCCGTTTCCCCCATTCTGACATCACAATGCTATTTTCCCCATTGTGACATCACAATTCCATTTCCCCCATTGTGACATTACAATGCCGTTTTCCCCATTGTGACATCACAATGCCCTTTCCCCCATTGTGACATCACAATGCAGTTTACCCCATTGTGACATCACAATGCCCTTTCCCCCATTGTGACATCACAATGCCGTTTTCCCTATTGTGACATCACAATGCCATTTCCTCCATTGTGACATCACAATGCCCTTTCCCCATTGTGACATCACAATGACATTTCCCCCATTGTGACATCACAATGCCATTCCCCCATTGTGACATCACAATGCAGTTTACCCCATTGTGACATCACAATGCCCTTTCCCCCATTGTGACATCACAATGCCGTTTTCCCTATTGTGACATCACAATGCCATTTCCTCCATTGTGACATTACAATGCCCATTTCCCATTGTGACATCACAATGCCATTTCTCACATTGTGACATCACAATGCCTTTTCCCCCATTGTGACGTCACAATGCAGTTTTCCCCATTGTGACATCACAATGCCCTTTCCACCATTGTGACATCACAATGCCATTTCCCCCATTGTGACATCACAATGCAGTTAACCACATTGTGACATCACAATGCCCTTTCCCCCATTGTGACATCACAATGCCGTTTTCCCTATTGTGACATCACAATGCCATTTCCCACATTGTGACATCACAATGCCTTTTCCCCCATTGTGACATCACAATGCAGTTTTCCCCATTGTGACATCACAATGCCCTTTCCCCATTGTGACATCACAATGCCGTGTTCCGCATTGTGACATCACAATGCCCTTTCCCCCATTGTTACATCACAATGCAGTTTACCCCATTGTGACATCACAATGCCCTTTCCCCCATTGTGACATCACAATGCAGTTTACCCCATTGTCACATCACAATGCCCTTTCCACCATTGTGACATCACAATGCTGTTTTTCCCATTGTGACATCACAATTCCATTTCCCCCATTGTGACATTACAATGCCGTTTTCCCCATTGTGACATCACAATGCCCTTTCCCCCATTGTGACATCACAATGCCATTTCCTCCATTGTGACATCACAATGCCGTTTCCCCCATTGTGACATCACAATGCAGTTTACCCCATTGTGACATCACAATGCCCTTTCCCCCATTGTGACATCACAATGCCGTTTTCCCTATTGTGACATCACAATGCCATTTGCTCCATTGTGACATCACAATGCCCTTTCCCCATTGTGATATCACAATGCCGTTTCCCCCATTGTGACATCACAATGCGGTTTTTCCCATTGTGACATCACAATTCCATTTCCCCCATTGTGACATTACAATGCCGTTTTCCCCATTGTGACATCACAATGGCCTTTCCCACATTGTGACATCACAATGCCATTTCCCCCATTGTGACATCACAATGCCGTTTCCCCCATTGTGACATCACAATGCCGTTTTCCCCATTGTGACATCACAATGCTATTTCCCCCATTGTGACATCGCAATGCCATTTCCCCCATTGTGACATCACAATGCAGTTTACCACATTGTGACATCACAATGCCCTTTCCCCCATTGTGACATCACAATGCCGTTTTCCCTATTGTGACATCACAATGCCATTTCCTCCATTGTGACATCACAATGCAGTTTACCACATTGTGACATCACAATGCCCTTTCCCCCATTGTGACATCACAATGCCGTTTTCCCTATAGTGACATCACAATGCCATTTCCTCCATTGTGACATCACAATGCCCTTTCCCCATTGTGACATCACAATGCCCTTTCACCCATTGTGACATCACAATGCCTTTTCCCCCATTGTGACATCACAATGCAGTTTTCCCCATTGTGACATCACAATGCCGTTTTCCGCATTGTGACATCACAATGCCCTTTCCCCCATTGTGACATCACAATGCAGTTTTCCCCATTGTGACATCACAATGCCGTTTTCCCTATTGTGACATCACAATGCCTTTTCCCCCATTGTGACATCACAATGCAGTTTTCCCCATTGTGACATCACAATGCCGTTTTCCCTATTGTGACATCACAATGCCATTTCCCACATTGTGACATCACAATGCCTTTTCCCCCATTGTGACATCACAATGCAGTTTTCCCCATTGTGACATCACAATGCCGTTTTCCCTATTGTGACATCACAATGCCATTTCCTCCATTGTGACATCACAATGCCCTTTCCCCATTGTGACATCACAATGCCGTGTTCCGCATTGTGACATCACAATGCCCTTTCCCCCATTGTTATATCACAATGCAGTTTACCCCATTGTGACATCACAATGCCCTTTCCCCCATTGTGACATCACAATGCAGTTTACCCCATTGTCACATCACAATGCCCTTTCCACCATTGTGACATCACAATGCTGTTTTTCCCATTGTGACATCACAATTCCATTTCCCCCATTGTGACATTACAATGCCGTTTTCCCCATTGTGACATCACAATGCCCTTTCCCCCATTGTGACATCACAATGCCATTTCCTCCATTGTGACATCACAATGCCGTTTCCCCCATTGTGACATCACAATGCAGTTTACCCCATTGTGACATCACAATGCCCTTTCCCCCATTGTGACATCACAATGCCGTTTTCCCTATTGTGACATCACAATGCCATTTGCTCCATTGTGACATCACAATGCCCTTTCCCCATTGTGATATCACAATGCCGTTTCCCCCATTGTGACATCACAATGCGGTTTTTCCCATTGTGACATCACAATTCCATTTCCCCCATTGTGACATTACAATGCCGTTTTCCCCATTGTGACATCACAATGCCCTTTCCCACATTGTGACATCACAATGCCATTTCCCCCATTGTGACATCACAATGCCGTTTCCCCCATTGTGACATCACAATGCCGTTTTCCCTATTGTGACATTACAATGCCATTTCCTCCATTGTGACATCACAATGCAGTTTACCACATTGTGACATCACAATGCCCTTTCCCCCATTGTGACATCACAATGCCGTTTTCCCTATAGTGACATCACAATGCCATTTCCTCCATTGTGACATCACAATGCCCTTTCCCCATTGTGACATCACAATGCCCTTTCACCCATTGTGACATCACAATGCCTTTTCCCCCATTGTGACATCACAATGCAGTTTTCCCCATTGTGACATCACAATGCCGTTTTCCGCATTGTGACATCACAATGCCCTTTCCCCCATTGTGACATCACAATGCCATTTCCCACATTGTGACATCACGATGCCTTTTCCCCCATTGTGACATCACAATGCAGTTTTCCCCATTGTGACATCACAATGCCGTTTTCCTATTGTGACATCACAATGCCTTTTCCCCCATTGTGACATCACAATGCAGTTTTCCCCATTGTGACATCACAATGCCGTTTTCCCTATTGTGACATCACAATGCCATTTCCCACATTGTGACATCACAATGCCTTTTCCCCCATTGTGACATCACAATGCCGTTTTCCGCATTGTGACATCACAATGCCCTTTCCCCCATTGTTACATCACAATGCAGTTTACCCCATTGTGACATCACAATGCCCTTTCCCCCATTGTGACATCACAATGCAGTTTACCCCATTGTGACATCACAATGCCCTTTCCACCATTGTGACATCACAATGCTGTTTTTCCCATTGTGACATCACAATTCATTTCCCCCAATTGTGACATTACAATGCCGTTTTCCCCATTGTGACATAACAATGCCCTTTCCCCCATTATGACATCACAATGCCATTTCCTCCATTGTGACATCACAATGCCTTTTCTCCATTGTGACATCACAATGCAGTTTACCCCATTGTGACATCACAATGCCCCTTTCCCCCATTGTGACATCACAATGCCGTTTTCCCTATTGTGACATCACAATGCCATTTGCTCCATTGTGACATCACAGTGCCCTTTCCCCATTGTGATATCACAATGCCGTTTCCCCCATTGTGACATCACAATGCTGTTTTTCCCATTGTGACATCACAATTCCATTTCCCCATTGTGACATTACAATGCCGTTTTCCCCATTGTGACATCACAATGGCCTTTCCCACATTGTGACATCACAATGCCATTTCCCCCATTGTGACATCACAATGCCGTTTCCCCCATTGTGACATCACAATGCCGTTTTCCCCATTGTGACATCACAATGCCATTTCCCCATTGTGACATCACAATGCCCATTTCCCCCATTGTGACATCACAATGCAGTTTACCACATTGTGACATCACAATGCCCTTTCCCCCATTGTGACATCACAATGCCGTTTTCCCTATAGTGACATCACAATGCCATTTCTCCATTGTGACATCACAATGCCCTTTCCCTATTGTGACATCACAATGCCCTTTCACCCATTGTGACATCACAATGCCTTTTCCTCCCCTTGTGACATCACAATGCAGTTTTCCCCATTGTGACATCACAATGCCGTTTTCCGCATTGTGACATCACAATGCCCTTTCCCCCATTGTGACATCACAATGCCATTTCCCACATTGTGACATCACAATGCTTTCCTTTCCCCCATTGTGACATCACAATGCAGTTTTCCCCATTGTGACATCACAATGCCCTTTCCCCATTGTGACATCACAATGCCATTTCCCACATTGTGACATCACAATGCCCTTTCCCCCATTGTGACATCACAATGCAGTTTTCCCATTGTGACATCACAATGCGCTTTCCCACATTGTGACATCACAATGCCCTTTCCCCCATTGTGACATCACAATGCCATTTCCCCCATTGTGACATCACAATGCCCTTTCCCCCATTGTGACATCACAATGCCGTTTCCCCCATTGTGACATCACAATGCCGTTTCCCGCATTGTGACATCACAATGCTGTTTTCCCCATTGTGACATCACAATGCCATTTCCCCCCATTGTGACATCACAATGCCGTTTCCCCCATTGTGACATCACAATGCTGTTTTTCCCATTGTGACATCACAATTCCATTTCCCCCATTGTGACATTACAATGCAGTTTTCCCCATTGTGACATCACAATGCCCTTTCCCCCATTGTGACATCACAATGCCATTTCCCCCATTGTGACATCACAATGCCGTTTTCCCCCATTGTGACATCACAATGCAGTTTACCCCATTGTGACATCACAATGCCCTTTCCCCCATTGTGACATCACAATGCCGTTTCCCTATTGTGACATCACAATGCCATTTCCTCCATTGTGACATCACAATGCCCTTTCCCCATTGTGATATCACAATGCCGTTTCCCCCAATGTGACATCACAAAGCTGTTTTCCCATTGTGACATCACAATTCCATTTCCCCCATTGTGACATTACAATGCCGTTTTCCCCATTGTGACATCACAATGCCCTTTCCCCTATTGTGACATCACAATGCCATTTCCCCATTGTGACATCACAATGCCGTTTCCCCCATTATGACATCACAATGCAGTTTTCCCCATTGTGACATCGCAATGCCCTTTCCCCCATTGTGACATCACAATGCCGTTTTCCCCATTGTGACATCACAATGCCCTTTCCCCCATTGTGACATCACAATGCCGTTTCCCCCATTGTGACATTACAATGCCGTTTTCCCCAATTGTGACATCACAATGCCATTTCCCCCATTGTGACATCACAATGCCATTTCCCCCATTGTGACATCACAATGCAGTTTACCACATTGTGACATCACAATGCCCTTTCCCCCATTGTGACATCACAATGCCCTTTCCCCATTGTGACATCACAATGCCATTTCCCCCATTGTGACATCACAATGCCATTTTCCCCCATTGTGACATCACAATGCAGTTTACCACATTGTGACATCACAATGCCCTTTCCCCCATTGTGACATCACAATGCCGTTTTCCCTATTGTGACATCACAATGCCATTTCCTCCATTGTGACATCACAATGCCCTTTCCCCATTGTGACATCACAATGCCCTTTCACCCATTGTGACATCACAATGCCTTTTCCCCATTGTGACATCACAATGCAGTTTTCCCCATTGTGACATCACAATGCCCTTTCCCCCATTGTGACATCACAATGCCGTTTTCCGCATTGTGACATCACAATGCCCTTTCCCCATTGTGACATCACAATGCCATTTCCCACATTGTGACATCACAATGCCTTTTCCCCCATTGTGACATCACAATGCAGTTTTCCCCATTGTGACATCACAATGCGCTTTCCCCCATTGTGACATCACAATGCCCTTTCCCCCATTGTGACATCACAATGCCCTTTCCCCCATTGTGACATCAAAATGCCATTTCCCCCATTGTGACATCACAATGCCATTTACCCCATTGTGACATCACAATGCAGTTTACCACATTGTGACATCACAATGCCCTTTCCCCCATTGTGACATCACAATGCCGTTTTCCCTATTGTGACATCACAATGCCATTTCCTCCATTGTGACATCACAATGCCCCTTTCCCCATTGTGACATCACAATGCCATTTCCCCCATTGTGACATCACAATGCCATTTCCCCCATTGTGACATCACAATGCAGTTTACCACATTATGACATCACAATGCCCTTTCCCCCATTGTGACATCACAATGCCGTTTTCCCTATTGTGACATCACAATGCCATTTCCTCCATTGTGACATCACAATGCCCTTTCCCCATTGTGACATCACAATGCCCTTTCCCCCATTGTGACATCACAATGCCGTTTTCCCTATTGTGACATCACAATGCCATTTCCTCCATTGTGACATCACAATGCCCTTTCCCCATTGTGATATCACAATGCCGTTTCCCCCATTGTGACATCACAATGCAGTTTACCCCATAGTGACATCACAATGCCCTTTCCACCATTGTGACATCACAATGCCGTTTTCCCCATTGGGACATCACAATGCCGTTTCCCCCATTGTGACATCACAATCCCATTTCCACCATTGTGACATCACAATGCCGTTTTCTGCATTGTGACATACAATGTCCTTTCCCCCCCATTGTGACATCACAATGCCGTTTTCTGCATTGTGACATTACAATCCCGTTTCCCCCATTGTGACATCAGAATGCGGTTTACCCCATTGTGACATCACAATGCCCTTTCCCCATTGTGACATCACAATGCCATTTCCCCCATTGTGACATCACAATGCCATTTCCCCCATTGTGACATCACAATGCCATTTCCCCCATTGTGACATCACAATGCAGTTTACCACATTGTGACATCACAATGCCCTTTCCCCCATTGTGACATCACAATGCCGTTTTCCCTATTGTGACATCACAATGCCATTTCCTCCATTGTGACATCACAATGCCCTTTCCCCATTGTGACATCACAATGCCCTTTCACCCATTGTGACATCACAATGCCATTTCCCACATTGTGACATCACAATGCAGTTTACCCCATTGTGACATCACAATGCAGTTTACCCCATTGTGACATCACAATGCCGTTTCCCCCATTGTGACATCACAATCCCATTTCCACCATTGTGACATCACAATGCCGTTTTCTGCATTGTGACATCACAATGCCCTTTCCCCCATTGTGACATCACAATGCAGTTTTCCCCATTGTGACATCACAATGCCGTTTTCCCCATTGTGACATCACAGTGCCCTTTCCCCCATTGTGACATCACAATGCCATTCCCCCCATTGTGACATCACAATGCCATTTTCCCTATTGTGACATCACAATGCCCTTTCCCCCATTGTGACATCACTAATGCCATTTCCCCCAATGTGACACCACAATGCCGTTTCCCCCATTGTGACATCACAATGCAGTTTACCCCATTGTGACATCACAATGCCCTTTCCCCCATTGTGACATCACAATACCGTTTTCCCTATTGTGACATCACAATGCCATTTCCTCCATTGTGACATCACAATGCCCTTTCCCCATTGTGATATCACAATGCCGTTTCCCCCAATGTGACATCACAATGCTGTTTTTCCCATTGTGACATCACAATTCCATTTCCCCCATTGTGACATTACAATGCCGTTTTCCCTATTGTGACATCACAATGCCATTTCCCCCATTGTGACATCACAATGCCGTTTCCCCCATTGTGACATCACAATGCAGTTTTCCCCATTGTGACATCGCAATGCCCTTTCCCCCATTGTGACATCACAATGCCGTTTTCCCCATTGTGACATCACAATGCCCTTTCCCCCATTGTGACATCACAATGCCGTTTCCCCCATTGTGACATTACAATGCCGTTTTCCCCAATTGTGACATCACAATGCCATTTCCCCCATTGTGACATCACAATGCCATTTCCCACATTGTGACATCACAATGCAGTTTACCACATTGTGACATCACAATGCCCTTTCCCCCATTGTGACATCACAATGCCCTTTCCCCATTGTGACATCACAATGCCATTTCCCCCATTGTGACATCACAATGCCATTTTCCCCATTGTGACATCACAATGCAGTTTACCACATTGTGACATCACAATGCCCTTTCCCCATTGTGACATCACAATGCCGTTTTCCCTATTGTGACATCACAATGCCATTTCCTCCATTGTGACATCACAATGCCCTTTCCCCATTGTGACATCACAATGCCCTTTCACCCATTGTGACATCACAATGCCTTTTCCCCCATTGTGACATCACAATGCAGTTTTCCCCATTGTGACATCACAATGCCCTTTCCCCCATTGTGACATCACAATGCCGTTTTCCGCATTGTGACATCACAATGCCCTTTCCCCCATTGTGACATCACAATGCCATTTCCCACATTGTGACATCACAATGCCTTTTCCCCCATTGTGACATCACAATGCAGTTTTCCCCATTGTGACATCACAATGCGCTTTCCCCCATTGTGACATCACAATGGCCTTTCCCCCATTGTGACATCACAATGCCCTTTCCCCCATTGTGACATCAAAATGCCATTTCCCCCATTGTGACATCACAATGCCATTTCCCCCATTGTGACATCACAATGCAGTTTACCACATTGTGACATCACAATGCCCTTTCCCCCATTGTGACATCACAATGCCGTTTTCCCTATTGTGACATCACAATGCCATTTCCTCCATTGTGACATCACAATGCCCTTTCCCCATTGTGACATCACAATGCCATTTCCCCCATTGTGACATCACAATGCAGTTTACCACATTATGACATCACAATGCCCTTTCCCCCATTGTGACATCACAATGCCGTTTTCCCTATTGTGACATCACAATGCCATTTCCTCCATTGTGACATCACAATGCCCTTTCCCCATTGTGACATCACAATGCCCTTTCCCCCATTGTGACATCACAATGCCGTTTTCCCTATTGTGACATCACAATGCCCTTTCCCCATTGTGATATCACAATGCCGTTTCCCCCATTGTGACATCACAATGCAGTTTACCCCATTGTGACATCACAATGCCCTTTCCACCATTGTGACATCACAATGCCGTTTTCCCCATTGGGACATCACAATGCCGTTTCCCCCATTGTGACATCACAATCCCATTTCCACCATTGTGACATCACAATGCCGTTTTCTGCATTGTGACATTACAATGCCCTTTCCCCCATTGTGACATCACAATGCCGTTTTCTGCATTGTGACATTACAATCCCGTTTCCCCCATTGTGACATCAGAATGCGGTTTACCCCATTGTGACATCACAATGCCCTTTCCCCCATTGTGACATCACAATGCCCTTTCCCCATTGTGACATCACAATGCCATTTCCCCCATTGTGACATCACAATGCCATTTCCCCCATTGTGACATCACAATGCCATTTCCCCCATTGTGACATCACAATGCAGTTTACCACATTGTGACATCACAATGCCCTTTCCCCCATTGTGACATCACAATGCCGTTTTCCCTATTGTGACATCACAATGCCATTTCCTCCATTGTGACATCACAATGCCCTTTCCCCATTGTGACATCACAATGCCCTTTCACCCATTGTGACATCACAATGCCATTTCCCACATTGTGACATCACAATGCAGTTTACCCCATTGTGACATCACAATGCAGTTTACCCCATTGTGACATCACAATGCCGTTTCCCCCATTGTGACATCACAATGCCGTTTTCTGCATTGTGACATCACAATACCCTTTCCCCCATTGTGACATCACAATGCAGTTTTCCCCATTGTGACATCACAATGCCGTTTTCCCCATTGTGACATCACAGTGCCCTTTCCCCCATTGTGACATCACAATGCCATTCCCCCCATTGTGACATCACAATGCCCTTTCCCCCATTGTGACATCACTAATGCCATTTCCCCCAATGTGACACCACAATGCCGTTTCCCCCATTGTGACATCACAATGCAGTTTACCACATTGTGACATCACAATGCCATTTCCCCCATTGTGACATCACAATGCAGTTTTCCCCATTGTGACATCACAATGCCCTTTCCCCCATTGTGACATCACAATGCCGTTTTCCGCATTGTGACATCACAATGCCCTTTCCCCCATTGTGACATCACAATGCAGTTTTCAAAATTTGTGACATCACAATGCGCTTTCCCCCATTGTGACATCACAATGCCCTTTCCCCCATTGTGACATCACAATGCCGTTTTCCCTATTGTGACATCACAATGCCCTTTCCCCCATTGTGACATCACTAATGCCATTTCCCCCAATGTGACACCACAATGCCGTTTCCCCCATTGTGACATCACAATGCAGTTTACCCCATTGTGACATCACAATGCCCTTTCCACCATTGTGGCATCACAATGCAGTTTTCCCCATTCTGACATCACAATGCCCTTTCCCCCATTGTGACATCACAATGCCGTTTTTCGCATTGTGACATCACAATGCACTTTCCCCCATTGTGACATCACAATGCCGTTTTCCGCATTGTGACATCACAATTCCCTCTCCCCCATTGTGACATCACAATGCAGTTTTCCCCATTGTGACATCACAATGCGCTTACCCCCATTGTGACATCACAATGCCCTTTCCCCCATTGTGACATCACAATGCCCTTTCCCCCATTGTGACATCACAATGCCATTTCCCCCATTGTGACATCACAATGCCGTTTCCCCCATTGTGACATCACAATGCAGTTTACCCCATTGTGACATCACAATGCCCTTTCCCCCATTGTGACATCACAATGCCGTTTCCCTATTGTGACATCACAATGCCATTTCCTCCATTGTGACATCACAATGCCCTTTCCCCATTGTGACATCACAATGCCATTTCCCCCATTGTGACATCACAATGCAGTTAACCACATTGTGACATCACAATGCCCTTTCCCCCATTGTGACATCACAATGCCGTTTTCCGCATTGTGACATCACAATGCCATTTCCCCCATTGTGACATCACAATGCAGTTAACCACATTGTGACATCACAATGCCCTTTCCCCCATTGTGACATCACAATGCCGTTTTCCGCATTGTGACATCACAATGCAGTTTACCACATTGTGACATCACAATGCCCTTTCCCCCATTGTGACATCACAATGCCGTTTTCCCTATTGTGACATCACAATGCAATTTCCTCCATTGTGACATCACAATGCCCTTTCCCCATTGTGACATCACAATGCCCTTTCACCCATTGTGACATCACAATGCCATTTCCCACATTGTGACATCACAATGCAGTTTACCCCATTGTGACATCACAATGCAGTTTACCCCATTGTGACATCACAATGCCGTTTCCCCCATTGTGACATCACAATCCCATTTCCACCATTGTGACATCACAATGCCGTTTTCTGCATTGTGACATCACAATACCCTTTCCCCCATTGTGACATCACAATGCAGTTTTCCCCATTGTGACATCACAATGCCGTTTTCCCCATTGTGACATCACAGTGCCCTTTCCCCCATTGTGACATCACAATGCCATTCCCCCCATTGTGACATCACAATGCCCTTTCCCCCATTGTGACATCACTAATGCCATTTCCCCCAATGTGACACCACAATGCCGTTTCCCCCATTGTGACATCACAATGCAGTTTACCCCATTGTGACATCACAATGCCATTTCCCCCATTGTGACATCACAATGCAGTTTTCCCCATTCTGACATCACAATGCCCTTTCCCCCATTGTGACATCACAATGCCGTTTTTCGCATTGTGACATCACAATGCACTTTCCCCCATTGTGACATCACAATGCCGTTTTCCGCATTGTGACATCACAATTCCCTCTCCCCCATTGTGACATCACAATGCAGTTTTCCCCATTGTGACATCACAATGCGCTTACCCCCATTGTGACATCACAATGCCCTTTCCCCCATTGTGACATCACAATGCCCTTTCCCCCATTGTGACATCACAATGCCATTTCCCCCATTGTGACATCACAATGCCGTTTCGCCCATTGTGACATCACAATGCAGTTTACCCCATTGTGACATCACAATGCCCTTTCCCCCATTGTGACATCACAATGCCGTTTCCCTATTGTGACATCACAATGCCATTTCCTCCATTGTGACATCACAATGCCCTTTCCCCATTGTGACATCACAATGCCATTTCCCCCATTGTGACATCACAATGCAGTTAACCACATTGTGACATCACAATGCCCTTTCCCCCATTGTGACATCACAATGCCGTTTTCCCTATTGTGACATCACAATGCCATTTCCCACATTGTGACATCACTATGCCATTTCCCCCATTGTGACATCACAATGCAGTTAACCACATTGTGACATCACAATGCCCTTTCCCCCATTGTGACAGCACAATGCCGTTTTCCCTATTGTGACATCACAATGCCATTTGCCACATTGTGACATCACAATGCCTTTTCCCCCATTGTGACATCACAATGCAGTTTACCCCATTGTGACATCACAATGCCCTTTCCCCCATTGTGACATCACAATGCAGTTTTCCGCATTGTGACATCACAATGCACTTTCCCCCATTGTGACATCACAATGCTGTTTTTCCCATTGTGACATCACAATTCCATTTCCCCCATTGTGACATTACAATGCCGTTTTCCCCATTGTGACATCACAATGCCCTTTCCCCCATTGTGACATCACAATGCCATTTCCTCCATTGTGACATCACAATGCCGTTTCCCCCATTGTGACATCACAATGCAGTTTACCACATTGTGACATCACAATGCCCTTTCCCCCATTGTGACATCACAATGCCGTTTTCCCTATTGTGACATCACAATGCCATTTGCTCCATTGTGACATCACAATGCCGTTTTCCCTATTGTGACATCACAATGCCATTTGCTCCATTGTGACATCACAATGCCCTTTCCCCATTGTGACATCACAATGCCGTTTTCCGCATTGTGACATCACAATGCCCTTTCCCCCATTGTGACATCACAATGCAGTTTTCCCCATTGTGACATCACAATGCGCTTTCCCCCATTGTGACATCACAATGCCCTATCCCCCATTGTGACATCACAATGCCATTTCCCCCATTGTGACATCACAATGCCGTTTCCCCCATTGTGACATCACAATGCCGTTTCCCCCATTGTGACATCACAATGCCGTTTCCCCCATTGTGACATCACAATTCCGTTTCCCCCATTGTGACATCACAATTCCATTTCCCCCATTGTGACATTACAATGCAGTTTTCCCCATTGTGACATCACAATGCGCTTTCCCCCATTGTGACATCACAATGCCCTTTCCCCCATTGTGACATCACAATGCCATTTCCCCCATTGTGACATCACAATGCCGTTTCCCCCATTGTGACATCACAATGCCGTTTCCCTCATTGTGACATCACAATGCCGTTTCCCCCATTGTGACATCACAATGCTGTTTTTCCCATTGTGACATCACAATGCCATTTCCCCCATTGTGACATCACAATGCCGTTTCCCCCATTGTGACATCACAATGCTGTTTTTCCCATTGTGACATCACAATTCCATTTCCCCCATTGTGACATTACAATGCAGTTTCCCCCATTGTGACATCACAATGCCGTTTCCCCCATTGTGACATCACAATGCAGTTTACCCCATTGTGACATCACAATGCCCTTTCCCCCATTGTGACATCACAATGCCGTTTTCCCTATTGTGACATCACAATGCCATTTCCTCCATTGTGACATCACAATGCCCTTTCCCCATTGTGATATCACAATGCCATTTCCCCCATTGTGACATCACAATGCTGTTTTTCCCATTGTGACATCACAATTCCATTTCCCCCATTGTGACATTACAATGCCGTTTTCCCCATTGTGACATCACAATGCCCTTTCCCCCATTATGACATCACAATGCCATTTCCCCCATTGTGACATCACAATGCCGTTTCCCCCATTGTGACATCACAATGCAGTTTTCCCCATTGTGACATCGCAATGCCCTTTCCCCCATTGTGACATCACAATGCCGTTTTCCCCATTGTGACATCACAATGCCCTTTCCCCCATTGTGACATCACAATGCCGTTTCCCCCATTGTGACATTACAATGCCGTTTTCCCCATTGTGACATCACAATGCCATTTCCCCCATTGTGACATCACAATGCCATTTCCCCCATTGTGACATCACAATGCAGTTTACCACATTGTGACATCACAATGCCCTTTCCCCCATTGTGACATCACAATGCCGTTTTCCCTATTGTGGCATCACAATGCCATTTCCTCCATTGTGACATCACAATGCCCTTTCCCCATTGTGACATCACAATGCCATTTCCCCCATTGTGACATCACAATGCCATTTTCCCCATTGTGACATCACAATGCAGTTTACCACATTGTGACATCACAATGCCCTTTCCCCCATTGTGACATCACAATGCCGTTTTCCCTATTGTGACATCACAATGCCATTTCCTCCATTGTGACATCACAATGCCCTTTCCCCATTGTGACATCACAATGCCCTTTCACCCATTGTGACATCACAATGCCTTTTCCCCCATCGTGACATCACAATGCAGTTTTCCCCATTGTGACATCACAATGCCCTTTCCCCCATTGTGACATCACAATGCCGTTTTCCGCATTGTGACATCACAATGCCCTTTCCCCCATTGTGACATCACAATGCCATTTCCCACATTGTGACATCACAATGCCTTTTCCCCCATTGTGACATCACAATGCGCTTTCCCCCATTGTGACATCACAATGCCCTTTCCCCCATTGTGACATCACAATGCCCTTTCCCCCATTGTGACATCAAAATGCCATTTCCCCCATTGTGACATCACAATGCCATTTCCCACATTTTGACATCACAATGCAGTTTAACACATTGTGACATCACAATGCCCTTTCCCCCATTGTGACATCACAATGCCATTTTCCCTATTGTGACATCACAATGCCATTTCCTCCATTGTGACATCACAATGCCCTTTCCCCATTGTGACATCACAATGCCATTTCCCCCATTGTGACATCACAATGCCATTTCCCCCATTGTGACATCACAATGCAGTTTACCACATTGTGACAACACAATGCCCTTTCCCCCATTGTGACATCACAATGCCGTTTTCCCTATTGTGACATCACAATGCCATTTCCTCCATTGTGACATCACAATGCCCTTTCCCCATTGTGACATCACAATGCCCTTTCACCCATTGTGACATCACAACGCCTTTTCCCCCATTGTGACATCACAATGCAGTATTCCCCATTGTGACATCACAATGCCCTTTCCCCCATTGTGACATCACAATGCCGTTTTCCGCATTGTGACATCACAATGCCCTTTCCCCCATTGTGACATCACAATGCAGTTTACCCCATTGTGACATCACAATGCCCTTTTCCCAATTGTGACATCACAATGCCGTTTTCCCTATTGTGACATCACAATGCCATTTCCTCCATTGTGACATCACAATGCCCTTTCCCCATTGTGATATAACAATGCCGTTTCCCCCATTGTGACATCACAATGCAGTTTACCCCATTGTGACATCACAATGCCCTTTCCACCATTGTGACATCACAATGCCGTTTTCCCCATTGGGACATCACAATGCCGTTTCCCCCATTGTGACATCACAATCCCATTTCCACCATTGTGACATCACAATGCCGTTTTCTGCATTGTGACATTACAATGCCCTTTCCCCCATTGTGACATCACAATGCAGTTTTCCCCATTGTGACATCACAATGCCCTTTCCCCCATTGTGACATCACAATGCCGTTTTCCCCATTGTGACATCACAATGCCCTTTCCCCCATTGTGACATCACAATCCCATTTCCCCCATTGTGACACCACAATGCCCTTTCCCCATTGTGATATCACAATGCCGTTTCCCCCATTGTGACATCACAATGCAGTTTACCCCATTGTGACATCACAATGCCCTTTCCACCATTGTGACATCACAATGCCGTTTTCCCCATTGGGACATCACAATGCCGTTTCCCCCATTGTGACATCACAATCCCATTTCCACCATTGTGACATCACAATGCCGTTTTCTGCATTGTGACATTACAATGCCCTTTCCCCCATTGTGACATCACAATGCCGTTTTCTGCATTGTGACATTACAATCCCGTTTCCCCCATTGTGACATCAGAATGCGGTTTACCCCATTGTGACATCACAATGCCCTTTCCCCCATTGTGACATCACAATGCCCTTTCCCCATTGTGACATCACAATGCCATTTCCCCCATTGTGACATCACAATGCCATTTCCCCCATTGTGACATCACAATGCAGTTTACCACATTGTGACATCATAATGCCCTTTCCCCCATTGTGACATCACAATGCCGTTTTCCCTATTGTGACATCACAATGCCATTTCCTCCATTGTGACATCACAATGCCCTTTCCCCATTGTGACATCACAATGCCCTTTCACCCATTGTGACATCACAATGCCATTTCCCACATTGTGACATCACAATGCAGTTTACCCCATTGTGACATCACAATGCAGTTACCCCATTGTGACATCACAATGCCGTTTCCCCCATTGTGACATCACAATCCCATTTCCACCATTGTGACATCACAATGCCGTTTTCTGCATTGTGACATCACAATACCCTTTCCCCCATTGTGACATCACAATGCAGTTTTCCCCATTGTGACATCACAATGCCGTTTTCCCCATTGTGACATCACAGTGCCCTTTCCCCCATTGTGACATCACAATGCCATTCCCCCCATTGTGACATCACAATGCCCTTTCCCCCATTGTGACATCACTAATGCCATTTCCCCCAATGTGACACCACAATGCCGTTTCCCCCATTGTGACATCACAATGCAGTTTACCCCATTGTGACATCACAATGCCATTTCCCCCATTGTGACAACACAATGCAGTTTTCCCCATTGTGACATCACAATGCCCTTTCCCCCATTGTGACATCACAATGCCGTTTTCCGCATTGTGACATCACAATGCCCTTTCCCCCATTGTGACATCACAATGCAGTTTTCAAAATTTGTGACATCACAATGCGCTTTCCCCCATTGTGACATCACAATGCCCTTTCCCCCATTGTGACATCACAATGCCGTTTTCCCTGTTGTGACATCACAATGCCCTTTCCCCCATTGTGACATCACTAATGCCATTTCCCCCAATGTGACACCACAATGCCGTTTCCCCCATTGTGACATCACAATGCAGTTTACCCCATTGTGACATCACAATGCCCTTTCCACCATTGTGGCATCACAATGCAGTTTTCCCCATTCTGACATCACAATGCCCTTTCCCCCATTGTGACATCACAATGCCGTTTTCCGCATTGTGACATCACAATTCCCTCTCCCCCATTGTGACATCACAATGCAGTTTTCCCCATTGTGACATCACAATGCGCTTACCCCCATTGTGACATCACAATGCCCTTTCCCCCATTGTGACATCACAATGCCCTTTCCCCCATTGTGACATCACAATGCCATTTCCCCCATTGTGACATCACAATGCCATTTCCCCCATTGTGACATCACAATGCCGTTTCCCCCATTGTGACATCACAATGCAGTTTACCCCATTGTGACATCACAATGCCCTTTACCCCATTGTGACATCACAATGCCGTTTCCCTATTGTGACATCACAATGCCATTTCCTCCATTGTGACATCACAATGCCCTTTCCCCATTGTGACATCACAATGCCATTTCCCCCATTGTGACATCACAATGCAGTTAACCACATTGTGACATCACAATGCCCTTTCCCCCATTGTGACATCACAATGCCGTTTTCCCTATTGTGACATCACAATGCCATTTCCCACATTGTGACATCACTATGCCATTTCCCCCATTGTGACATCACAATGCAGTTAACCACATTGTGACATCACAATGCCCTTTCCCCCATTGTGACAGCACAATGCCGTTTTCCCTATTGTGACATCACAATGCCATTTCCCACATTGTGACATCACAATGCCTTTTCCCCCATTGTGACATCACAATGCAGTTTACCCCATTGTGACATCACAATGCCCTTTCCCCCATTGTGACATCACAATGCCCTTTCCCCCATTGTGACATCACAATGCAGTTTTCCGCATTGTGACATCACAATGCACTTTCCCCCATTGTGACATCACAATGCTGTTTTTCCCATTGTGACATCACAATTCCATTTCCCCCATTGTGACATTACAATGCCGTTTTCCCCATTGTGACATCACAATGCCCTTTCCCCCATTGTGACATCACAATGCCATTTCCTCCATTGTGACATCACAATGCCGTTTCCCCCATTGTGACATCACAATGCAGTTTACCACATTGTGACATCACAATGCCCTTTCCCCCATTGTGACATCACAATGCCGTTTTCCCTATTGTGACATCACAATGCCATTTGCTCCATTGTGACATCACAATGCCGTTTTCCCTATTGTGACATCACAATGCCATTTGCTCCATTGTGACATCACAATGCCCTTTCCCCATTGTGACATCACAATGCCTTTTCCCCCATTGTGACATCACAATGCAGTTTACCCCATTGTGACATCACAATGCCCTTTCCCCCATTGTGACATCACAATGCAGTTTTCCGCATTGTGACATCACAATGCCTTTTCCCCCCTTGTGCCATCACAATGCAGTTTTCCCCATTGTGACATCACAATGCCCTTTCCCCCATTGTGACATCACAATGCCGTTTTCCGCATTGTGACATCACAATGCCCTTTCCCCCATTGTGACATCACAATGCAGTTTTCCCCATTGTGACATCACAATGCGCTTTCCCCCCATTGTGACATCACAATGCCCTTTCCCCCATTGTGACATCACAATGCCATTTCCCCCATTGTTTCATCACAATGCCGTTTCCCCCATTGTGACATCACAATGTCGTTTCCCCCATTGTGACATCACAATGCCGTTTCCCCCATTGTGACATCACAATTCCGTTTCCCCCATTGTGACATCACAATTCCATTTCCCCCATTGTGACATTACAATGCAGTTTTCCCCATTGTGACATCACAATGCCCTTTCCCCCATTGTGACATCACAATGCAGTTTTCCCCATTGTGACATCACAATGCGCTTTCCCCCATTGTGACATCACAATGCCCTTTCCCCCATTGTGACATCACAATGCCATTTCCCCCATTGTGACATCACAATGCCGTTTCCCCCATTGTGACATCACAATGCCGTTTCCCTCATTGTGACATCACAATGCCGTTTCCCCCATTGTGACATCACAATGCTGTTTTTCCCATTGTGACATCACAATGCCATTTCCCCCATTGTGACATCACAATGCCGTTTCCCCCATTGTGACATCACAATGATGTTTTTCCCATTGTGACATCACAATTCCATTTCCCCCATTGTGACATTACAATGCAGTTTTCCCCATTGTGACATCACAATGCCCTTTCCCCCATTGTGACATCACAATGCCATTTCCCCCATTGTGACATCACAATGCCGTTTCCCCCATTGTGACATCACAATGCAGTTTACCCCATTGTGACATCACAATGCCCTTTCCCCCATTGTGACATCACAATGCCGTTTTCCCTATTGTGACATCACAATGCCATTTCCTCCATTGTGACATCACAATGCCCTTTCCCTATTGTGATATCACAATGCCATTTCCCCCATTGTGACATCACAATGCTGTTTTTCCCATTGTGACATCACAATTCCATTTCCCCCATTGTGACATTACAATGCCGTTTTCCCCATTGTGACATCACAATGCCCTTTCCCCCATTATGACATCACAATGCCATTTCCCCCATTGTGACATCACAATGCCGTTTCCCCCATTGTGACATCACAATGCAGTGTTCCCCATTGTGACATCGCAATGCCCTTTCCCCCATTGTGACATCACAATGCCGTTTTCCCCATTGTGACATCACAATGCCCTTTCCCCCATTGTGACATCACAATGCCGTTTCCCCCATTGTGACATTACAATGCCGTTTTCCCCATTGTGACATCACAATGCCATTTCCCCCATTGTGACATCACAATGCCATTTCCCCCATTGTGACATCACAATGCAGTTTACCACATTGTGACATCACAATGCCCTTTCCCCCATTGTGACATCACAATGCCGTTTTCCCTATTGTGGCATCACAATGCCATTTCCTCCATTGTGACATCACAATGCCCTTTCCCCATTGTGACATCACAATGCCATTTCCCCCATTGTGACATCACAATGCCATTTTCCCCATTGTGACATCACAATGCAGTTTACCACATTGTGACATCACAATGCCCTTTCCCCCATTGTGACATCACAATGCCGTTTTCCCTATTGTGACATCACAATGCCATTTCCTCCATTGTGACATCACAATGCCCTTTCCCCATTGTGACATCACAATGCCCTTTCACCCATTGTGACATCACAATGCCTTTTCCCCCATCGTGACATCACAATGCAGTTTTCCCCATTGTGACATCACAATGCCCTTTCCCCCATTGTGACATCACAATGCCGTTTTCCGCATTGTGACATCACAATGCCCTTTCCCCCATTGTGACATCACAATGCCATTTCCCACATTGTGATATCACAATGCCTTTTCCCCCATTGTGACATGACAATGCAGTTTTCCCCATTGTGACATCACAATGCGCTTTCCCCCATTGTGACATCACAATGCCCTTTCCCCCATTGTGACATCACAATGCCCTTTCCCCCATTGTGACATTAAAATGCCATTTCCCCCATTGTGACATCACAATGCCATTTCCCACATTTTGACATCACAATGCAGTTTAACACATTGTGACATCACAATGCCCTTTCCCCCATTGTGACATCACAATGCCATTTTCCCTATTGTGACATCACAATGCCATTTCCTCCATTGTGACATCACAATGCCCTTTCCCCATTGTGACATCACAATGCCATTTCCCCCATTGTGACATCACAATGCCATTTCCCCCATTGTGACATCACAATGCAGTTTACCACATTGTGACAACACAATGCCCTTTCCCCCATTGTGACATCACAATGCCGTTTTCCCTATTGTGACATCACAATGCCATTTCCTCCATTGTGACATCACAATGCCCTTTCCCCATTGTGACATCACAATGCCCTTTCACCCATTGTGACATCACAACGCCTTTTCCCCCATTGGGACATCACAATGCAGTATTCCCCATTGTGACATCACAATGCCCTTTCCCCCATTGTGACATCACAATGCCGTTTTCCGCATTGTGACATCACAATGCCCTTTCCCCCATTGTGACATCACAATGCAGTTTACCCCATTGTGACATCACAATGCCCTTTTCCCAATTGTGACATCACAATGCCGTTTTCCCTATTGTGACATCACAATGCCATTTCCTCCATTGTGACATCACAATGCCCTTTCCCCATTGTGATATAACAATGCCGTTTCCCCCATTGTGACATCACAATGCAGTTTACCCCATTGTGACATCACAATGCCCTTTCCACCATTGTGACATCACAATGCCGTTTTCCCCATTGGGACATCACAATGCCGTTTCCCCCATTGTGACATCACAATCCCATTTCCACCATTGTGACATCACAATGCCGTTTTCTGCATTGTGACATTACAATGCCCTTTCCCCCATTGTGACATCACAATGCAGTTTTCCCCATTGTGACATCACAATGCCCTTTCCCCCATTGTGACATCACAATGCCGTTTTCCCCATTGTGACATCACAATGCCCTTTCCCCCATTGTGACATCACAATCCCATTTCCCCCATTGTGACACCACAATGCCGTTTCCCCCATTGTGACATCAGAATGCCGTTTACCCCATTGTGACATCACAATGCCCTTTCCCCCATTGTGACATCACAATGCCCTTTCCCCATTGTGACATCACAATGCCATTTCCCCCATTGTGACATCACAATGCCATTCCCCCCATTGTGACATCACAATGCAGTTTACCACATTGTGACATCACAATGCCCTTTCCCCCATTGTGACATCACAATGCCGTTTTCCCTATTGTGACATCACAATGCCATTTCCTCCATTGTGACATCACAATGCCCTTTCCCCATTGTGACATCACAATGCCCTTTCACCCATTGTGACATCACAATGCCATTTCCCACATTGTGACATCATAATGCCTTTTCCCCCATTGTGACATCACAATGCAGTTTACCCCATTGTGACATCACAATGCCCTTTCCACCATTGTGACATCACAATGCCGTTTTCCCCATTGGGACATCACAATGCCGTTTCCCCCATTGTGACATCACAATCCCATTTCCACCATTGTGACATCACAATGCCGTTTTCTGCATTGTGACATCACAATGCCCTTTCCCCCATTGTGACATCACAATGCAGTTTTCCCCATTGTGACATCACAATGCCCTTTCCCCCATTGTGACATCACAATGCCGTTTTCCCCATTGTGACATCACAATGCCATTTCCTCCATTGTGACATCACAATGCCCTTTCCCCATTGTGACATCACAATGCCATTTCCCCCATTGTGGCATCACAATGCCGTTTCCCCCATTGTGACATCACAATGCCATTTGCTCCATTGTGACATCACAATGCCCTTTCCCCATTGTGATATCACAATGCCGTTTCCCCCATTGTGACATCACAATGCGGTTTTTCCCATTGTGACATCACAATTCCATTTCCCCCATTGTGACATTACAATGCCGTTTTCCCCATTGTGACATCACAATGCCCTTTCCCACATTGTGACATCACAATGCCATTTCCCCCATTGTGACATCACAATGCCGTTTCCCCCATTGTGACATCACAATGCCGTTTTCCCCATTGTGACATCACAATGCTATTTCCCCCATTGTGACATCGCAATGCCATTTCCCCCATTGTGACATCACAATGCAGTTTACCACATTGTGACATCACAATGCCCTTTCCCCCATTGTGACATCACAATGCCGTTTTCCCTATTGTGACATCACAATGCCATTTCCTCCATTGTGACATCACAATGCAGTTTACCACATTGTGACATCACAATGCCCTTTCCCCCATTGTGACATCACAATGCCGTTTTCCCTATAGTGACATCACAATGCCATTTCCTCCATTGTGACATCACAATGCCCTTTCCCCATTGTGACATCACAATGCCCTTTCACCCATTGTGACATCACAATGCCTTTTCCCCCATTGTGACATCACAATGCAGTTTTCCCCATTGTGACATCACAATGCCATTTTCCGCATTGTGACATCACAATGCCCTTTCCCCCATTGTGACATCACAATGCCATTTCCCACATTGTGACATCACAATGCCTTTTCCCCCATTGTGACATCACAATGCAGTTTTCCCCATTGTGACATCACAATGCCGTTTTCCCTATTGTGACATCACAATGCCTTTTCCCCCATTGTGACATCACAATGCAGTTTTCCCCATTGTGACATCACAATGCCGTTTTCCCTATTGTGACATCACAATGCCATTTCCTACATTGTGACATCACAATGCCTTTTCCCCCATTGTGACATCACAATGCCGTTTTCCGCATTGTGACATCACAATGCCCTTTCCCCCATTGTTACATCACAATGCAGTTTACCCCATTGTGACATCACAATGCCCTTTCCCCCATTGTGACATCACAATGCAGTTTACCCCATTGTGACATCACAATGCCCTTTCCACCATTGTGACATCACAATGCTGTTTTTCCCATTGTGACATCACAATTCCATTTCCCCCATTATGACATTACAATGCCGTTTTCCCCATTGTGACATCACAATGCCCTTTCCCCCATTATGACATCACAATGCCATTTCCTCCATTGTGACATCACAATGCCTTTTCCTCCATTGTGACATCACAATGCAGTTTACCCCATTGTGACATCACAATGCCCTTTCCCCCATTGTGACATCACAATGCCGTTTTCCCTATTGTGACATCACAATGCCATTTGCTCCATTGTGACATCACAGTGCCCTTTCCCCATTGTGATATCACAATGCCGTTTCCCCCATTGTGACAACACAATGCTGTTTTTCCCATTGTGACATCACAATTCCATTTCCCCCATTGTGACATTACAATGCCGTTTTCCCCATTGTGACATCACAATGCCCTTTCCCACATTGTGACATCACAATGCCATTTCCCCCATTGTGACATCACAATGCCGTTTCCCCCATTGTGACATCACAAAGCCGTTTTCCCCATTGTGACATCACAATGCCATTTCCCCCATTGTGACATCACAATGCCATTTCCCCCATTGTGACATCACAATGCCATTTCCCCCATTGTGACATCACAATGCAGTTTACCACACTGTGACATCACAATGCCCTTTCCCCCATTGTGACATCACAATGCCGTTTTCCCTAATGTGACATCACAATGCCATTTCCTCCATTGTGACATCACAATGCCCTTTCCCCATTGTGACATCACAATGCCATATCCCCCATTGTGACATCACAATGCCATTTCCCCCATTGTGACATCACAATGCAGTTTACCACATTGTGACATCACAATGCCCTTTCCCCCATTGTGACATCACAATGCCGTTTTCCCTATAGTGACATCACAATGCCATTTCCTCCATTGTGACATCACAATGCCCTTTCCCTATTGTGACATCACAATGCCCTTTCACCCATTGTGACATCACAATGCCTTTTCCCCCATTGTGACATCACAATGCAGTTTTCCCCATTGTGACATCACAATGCCGTTTTCCGCATTGTGACATCACAATGCCCTTTCCCCCATTGTGACATCACAATGCCATTTCCCACATTGTGACATCACAATGCCTTTTCCCCCATCGTGACATCACAATGCAGTTTTCCCCATTGTGACATCACAATGCCCTTTCCCCCATTGTGACATAACAATGCCATTTCCCACATTGTGACATCACAATGCCCTTTCCCCCATTGTGACATCACAATGCAGTTTTCCCCATTGTGACATCACAATGCGCTTTCCCCCATTGTGACATCACAATGCCCTTTCCCCCATTGTGACATCACAATGCCATTTCCCCCATTGTGACATCACAATGCCGTTTCCCCCATTGTGACATCACAATGCCGTTTCCCGCATTGTGACATCACAATGCTGTTTTCCCCATTGTGACATCACAATGCCATTTCCCCCATTGTGACATCACAATGCCGTTTCCCCCATTGTGACATCACAATGCTGTTTTTCCCATTGTGACATCACAATTCCATTTCCCCCATTGTGACATTACAATGCAGTTTTCCCCATTGTGACATCACAATGCCCTTTCCCCCATTGTGACATCACAATGCCATTTCCCCCATTGTGACATCACAATGCCGTTTCCCCCATTGTGACATCACAATGCAGTTTACCCCATTGTGACATCACAATGCCCTTTCCCCCATTGTGACATCACAATGCCGTTTTCCCTATTGTGACATCACAATGCCATTTCCTCCATTGTGACATCACAATGCCCTTTCCCCATTGTGATATCACAATGCCGTTTCCCCCAATGTGACATCACAATGCTGTTTTTCCCATTGTGACATCACAATTCCATTTCCCCCATTGTGACATTACAATGCCGTTTTCCCCATTGTGACATCACAATGCCCTTTCCCCTATTGTGACATCACAATGCCATTTCCCCATTGTGACATCACAATGCCGTTTCCCCCATTATGACATCACAATGCAGTTTTCCCCATTGTGACATCGCAATGCCCTTTCCCCCATTGTGACATCACAATGCCGTTTTCCCCATTGTGACATCACAATGCCCTTTCCCCCATTGTGACATCACAATGCCGTTTCCCCCATTGTGACATTACAATGCCGTTTTCCCCAATTGTGACATCACAATGCCATTTCCCCCATTGTGACATCACAATGCCATTTCCCCCATTGTGACATCACAATGCAGTTTACCACATTGTGACATCACAATGCCCTTTCCCCCATTGTGACATCACAATGCCCTTTCCCCATTGTGACATCACAATGCCATTTCCCCCATTGTGACATCACAATGCCATTTTCCCCATTGTGACATCACAATGCAGTTTACCACATTGTGACATCACAATGCCCTTTCCCCCATTGTGACATCACAATGCCGTTTTCCCTATTGTGACATCACAATGCCATTTCCTCCATTGTGACATCACAATGCCCTTTCCCCATTGTGACATCACAATGCCCTTTCACCCATTGTGACATCACAATGCCTTTTCCCCCATTGTGACATCACAATGCAGTTTTCCCCATTGTGACATCACAATGCCCTTTCCCCCATTGTGACATCACAATGCCGTTTTCCGCATTGTGACATCACAATGCCCTTTCCCCCATTGTGACATCACAATGCCATTTCCCACATTGTGACATCACAATGCCTTTTCCCCCATTGTGACATCACAATGCAGTTTTCCCCATTGTGACATCACAATGCGCTTTCCCCCATTGTGACATCACAATGCCCTTTCCCCCATTGTGACATCACAATGCCCTTTCCCCCATTGTGACATCAAAATGCCATTTCCCCCATTGTGACATCACAATGCCATTTCCCCCATTGTGACATCACAATGCAGTTTACCACATTGTGACATCACAATGCCCTTTCCCCCATTGTGACATCACAATGCCGTTTTCCCTATTGTGACATCACAATGCCATTTCCTCCATTGTGACATCACAATGCCCTTTCCCCATTGTGACATCACAATGCCATTTCCCCCATTGTGACATCACAATGCCATTTCCCCCATTGTGACATCACAATGCAGTTTACCACATTATGACATCACAATGCCCTTTCCCCCATTGTGACATCACAATGCCATTTTCCCTATTGTGACATCACAATGCCATTTCCTCCATTGTGACATCACAATGCCCTTTCCCCATTGTGACATCACAATGCCCTTTCCCCCATTGTGACATCACAATGCCGTTTTCCCTATTGTGACATCACAATGCCATTTCCTCCATTGTGACATCACAATGCCCTTTCCCCATTGTGATATCACAATGCCGTTTCCCCCATTGTGACATCACAATGCAGTTTACCCCATAGTGACATCACAATGCCCTTTCCACCATTGTGACATCACAATGCCGTTTTCCCCATTGGGACATCACAATGCCGTTTCCCCCATTGTGACATCACAATCCCATTTCCACCATTGTGACATCACAATGCCGTTTTCTGCATTGTGACATTACAATGCCCTTTCCCCCATTGTGACATCACAATGCCGTTTTCTGCATTGTGACATTACAATCCCGTTTCCCCCATTGTGACATCAGAATGCGGTTTACCCCATTGTGACATCACAATGCCCTTTCCCCCATTGTGACATCACAATGCCCTTTCCCCATTGTGACATCACAATGCCATTTCCCCCATTGTGACATCACAATGCCATTTCCCCTATTGTGACATCACAATGCCATTTCCCCCATTGTGACATCACAATGCAGTTTACCACATTGTGACATCACAATGCCCTTTCCCCCATTGTGACATCACAATGCCGTTTTCCCTATTGTGACATCACAATGCCATTTCCTCCATTGTGACATCACAATGCCCTTTCCCCATTGTGACATCACAATGCCCTTTCACCCATTGTGACATCACAATGCCATTTCCCACATTGTGACATCACAATGCAGTTTACCCCATTGTGACATCACAATGCAGTTTACCCCATTGTGACATCACAATGCCGTTTCCCCCATTGTGACATCACAATCCTATTTCCACCATTGTGACATCACAATGCCGTTTTCTGCATTGTGACATCACAATGCCCTTTCCCCCATTGTGACATCACAATGCAGTTTTCCCCAGTGTGACATCACAATGCCGTTTTCCCCATTGTGACATCACAGTGCCCTTTCCCCCATTGTGACATCACAATGCCATTCCCCCATTGTGACATCACAATGCCGTTTTCCCTATTGTGACATCACAATGCCCTTTCCCCCACTGTGACATCACTAATGCCATTTCCCCCAATGTGACACCACAATGCCGTTTCTCCCATTGTGACATCACAATGCAGTTTACCCCATTGTGACATCACAATGCCCTTTCCCCCATTGTGACATCACAATGCCGTTTTCCCTATTGTGACATCACAATGCCATTTCCTCCATTGTGACATCACAATGCCCTTTCCCCATTGTGATATCACAATGCCGTTTCCCCCAATGTGACATCACAATGCTGTTTTTCCCATTGTGACATCACAATTCCATTTCCCCCATTGTGACATTACAATGCCGTTTTCCCTATTGTGACATCACAATGCCCTTTCCCCCATTGTGACATCACAATGCCATTTCCCCCATTGTGTCATCACAATGCCGTTTCCCCCATTGTGACATCACAATGCAGTTTTCCCCATTGTGACATCGCAATGCCCTTTCCCCCATTGTGACATCGCAATGCCGTTTTCCCCATTGTGACATCACAATGCCCTTTCCCCCATTGTGACATCACAATGCCGTTTCCCCCATTGTGACATTACAATGCCGTTTTCCCCAATTGTGACATCACAATGCCATTTCCCCCATTGTGACATCACAATGCCATTTCCCCCATTGTGACATCACAATGCAGTTTACCACATTGTGACATCACAATGCCCTTTCCCCCATTGTGACATCACAATGCCCTTTCCCCATTGTGACATCACAATGCCATTTCCCCCATTGTGACATCACAATGCCATTTTCCCCATTGTGACATCACAATGCAGTTTACCACATTGTGACATCACAATGCCCTTTCCCCCATTGTGACATCACAATGCCGTTTTCCCTATTGTGACATCACAATGCCATTTCCTCCATTGTGACATCACAATGCCCTTTCCCCATTGTGACATCACAATGCCCTTTCACCCATTGTGACATCACAATGCCTTTTCCCCCATTGTGACATCACAATGCAGTTTTCCCCATTGTGACATCACAATGCCCTTTCCCCCATTGTGACATCACAATGCCGTTTTCCGCATTGTGACATCACAATGCCCTTTCCCCCATTGTGACATCACAATGCCATTTCCCACATTGTGACATCACAATGCCTTTTCCCCCATTGTGACATCACAATGCAGTTCTCCCCATTGTGACATCACAATGCGCTTTCCCCCATTGTGACATCACAATGGCCTTTCCCCCATTGTGACATCATAATGCACTTTCCCCCATTGTGACATCAAAATGCCATTTCCCCCATTGTGACATCACAATGCAATTTCCCCCATTGTGACATCACAATGCAGTTTACCACATTGTGACATCACAATGCCCTTTCCCCCATTGTGACATCACAATGCCGTTTTCCCTATTGTGACATCACAATGCCATTTCCTCCATTGTGACATCACAATGCCCTTTCCCCATTGTGACATCACAATGCCATTTCCCCCATTGTGACATCACAATGCCATTTCCCCCATTGTGACATCACAATGCAGTTTACCACATTATGACATCACAATGCCCTTTCCCCCATTGTGACATCACAATGCCGTTTTCCCTATTGTGACATCACAATGCCATTTCCTCCATTGTGACATCACAATGCCCTTTCCCCATTGTGACATCACAATGCCCTTTCCCCCATTGTGACATCACAATGCCGTTTTCCCTATTGTGACATCACAATGCCATTTCCTCCATTGTGACATCACAATGCCCTTTCCCCATTGTGATATCACAATGCCGTTTCCCCCATTGTGACATCACAATGCAGTTTACCCCATTGTGACATCACAATGCCCTTTCCACCATTGTGACATCACAATGCCGTTTTCCCCATTGGGACATCACAATGCCGTTTCCCCCATTGTGACATCACAATCCCATTTCCACCATTGTGACATCACAATGCCGTTTTCTGCATTGTGACATTACAATGCCCTTTCCCCCATTGTGACATCACAATGCCGTTTTCTGCATTGTGACATTACAATCCCGTTTCCCCCATTGTGACATCAGAATGCGGTTTACCCCATTGTGACATCACAATGCCCTTTCCCCCATTGTGACATCACAATGCCCTTTCCCCATTGTGACATCACAATGCCATTTCCCCCATTGTGACATCACAATGCCATTTCCCCCATTGTGACATCACAATGCCATTTCCCCCATTGTGACATCACAATGCAGTTTACCACATTGTTACATCACAATGCCCTTTCCCCCATTGTGACATCACAATGCCGTTTTCCCTATTGTGACATCACAATGCCATTTCCTCCATTGTGACATCACAATGCCCTTTCCCCATTGTGACATCACAATGCCCTTTCACCCATTGTGACATCACAATGCCATTTCCCACATTGTGACATCACAATGCAGTTTACCCCATTGTGACATCACAATGCAGTTTACCCCATTGTGACATCACAATGCCGTTTCCCCCATTGTGACATCACAATCCCATTTCCACCATTGTGACATCACAATGCCGTTTTCTGCATTGTGACATCACAATGCCCTTTCCCCCATTGTGACATCACAATGCAGTTTTCCCCATTGTGACATCACAATGCCGTTTTCCCCATTGTGACATCACAGTGCCCTTTCCCCCATTGTGACATCACAATGCCATTCCCCCCATTGTGACATCACAATGCCGTTTTCCCTATTGTGACATCACAATGCCCTTTCCCCCATTGTGACATCACTAATGCCATTTCCCCCAATGTGACACCACAATGCCGTTTCCCCCATTGTGACATCACAATGCAGTTTACCCCATTGTGACATCACAATGCCCTTTCCCCCATTGTGACATCACAATGCCGTTTTCCCTATTGTGACATCACAATGCCATTTCCTCCATTGTGACATCACAATGCCCTTTCCCCATTGTGATATCACAATGCCGTTTCCCCCAATGTGACATCACAATGCTGTTTTTCCCATTGTGACATCACAATTCCATTTCCCCCATTGTGACATTACAATGCCGTTTTCCCTATTGTGACATCACAATGCCCTTTCCCCCATTGTGACATCACAATGCCATTTCCCCCATTGTGACATCACAATGCCGTTTCCCCCATTGTGACATCACAATGCAGTTTTCCCCATTGTGACATCGCAATGCCCTTTCCCCCATTGTGACATCACAATGCCGTTTTCCCCATTGTGACATCACAATGCCCTTTCCCCCATTGTGACATCACAATGCCGTTTCCCCCATTGTGACATTACAATGCCGTTTTCCCCAATTGTGACATCACAATGCAGTTTACCACATTGTGACATCACAATGCCCTTTCCCCCATTGTGACATCACAATGCCCTTTCCCCATTGTGACATCACAATGCCATTTCCCCCATTGTGACATCACAATGCCATTTTCCCCATTGTGACATCACAATGCAGTTTACCACATTGTGACATCACAATGCCCTTTCCCCCATTGTGACATCACAATGCCGTTTTCCCTATTGTGACATCACAATGCCATTTCCTCCATTGTGACATCACAATGCCCTTTCCCCATTGTGACATCACAATGCCCTTTCACCCATTGTGACATCACAATGCCTTTTCCCCCATTGTGACATCACAATGCAGTTTTCCCCATTGTGACATCACAATGCCCTTTCCCCCATTGTGACATCACAATGCCGTTTTCCGCATTGTGACATCACAATGCCCTTTCCCCCATTGTGACATCACAATGCCATTTCCCACATTGTGACATCACAATGCCTTTTCCCCCATTGTGACATCACAATGCAGTTTTCCCCATTGTGACATCACAATGCGCTTTCCCCCATTGTGACATCACAATGGCCTTTCCCCCATTGTGACATCACAATGCCCTTTCCCCCATTGTGACATCACAATGCCCTTTCCCCCATTGTGACATCAAAATGCCATTTCCCCCATTGTGACATCACAATGCAGTTTACCACATTGTGACATCACAATGCCCTTTCCCCCATTGTGACATCACAATGCCGTTTTCCCTATTGTGACATCACAATGCCATTTCCTCCATTGTGACATCACAATGCCCTTTCCCCATTGTGACATCACAATGCCATTTCCCCCATTGTGACATCACAATGCCATTTCCCCCATTGTGACATCACAATGCAGTTTACCACATTATGACATCACAATGCCCTTTCCCCCATTGTGACATCACAATGCCGTTTTCCCTATTGTGACATCACAATGCCATTTCCTCCATTGTGACATCACAATGCCCTTTCCCCATTGTGACATCACAATGCCCTTTCCCCCATTGTGACATCACAATGCCGTTTTCCCTATTGTGACATCACAATGCCATTTCCTCCATTGTGACATCACAATGCCCTTTCCCCATTGTGATATCACAATGCCGTTTCCCCCATTGTGACATCACAATGCAGTTTACCCCATTGTGACATCACAATGCCCTTTCCACCATTGTGACATCACAATGCCGTTTTCCCCATTGGGACATCACAATGCCGTTTCCCCCATTGTGACATCACAATCCCATTTCCACCATTGTGACATCACAATGCAGTTTTCTGCATTGTGACATTACAATGCCCTTTCCCCCATTGTGACATCACAATGCCGTTTTCTGCATTGTGACATTACAATCCCGTTTCCCCCATTGTGACATCAGAATGCGGTTTACCCCATTGTGACATCACAATGCCCTTTCCCCCATTGTGACATCACAATGCCCTTTCCCCCATTGTGACATCACAATGCCCTTTCCCCATTGTGACATTACAATGCCATTTCCCCCATTGTGACATCACAATGCCATTTCCCCCATTGTGACATCACAATGCCATTTCCCCCATTGTGACATCACAATGCAGTTTACCACATTGTTACATCACAATGCCCTTTCCCCCATTGTGACATCACAATGCCGTTTTCCCTATTGTGACATCACAATGCCATTTCCTCCATTGTGACATCACAATGCCCTTTCCCCATTGTGACATCACAATGCCCTTTCACCCATTGTGACATCACAATGCCATTTCCCACATTGTGACATCACAATGCAGTTTACCCCATTGTGACATCACAATGCAGTTTACCCCATTGTGACATCACAATGCCGTTTCCCCCATTGTGACATCACAATCCCATTTCCACCATTGTGACATCACAATGCCGTTTTCTGCATTGTGACATCACAATACCCTTTCCCCCATTGTGACATCACAATGCAGTTTTCCCCATTGTGACATCACAATGCCGTTTTCCCCATTGTGACATCACAGTGCCCTTTCCCCCATTGTGACATCACAATGCCATTCCCCCCATTGTGACATCACAATGCCCTTTCCCCCATTGTGACATCACTAATGCCATTTCCCCCAATGTGACACCACAATGCCGTTTCCCCCATTGTGACATCACAATGCAGTTTACCCCATTGTGACATCACAATGCCATTTCCCCCATTGTGACATCACAATGCAGTTTTCCCCATTGTGACATCACAATGCCCTTTCCCCCATTGTGACATCACAATGCCGTTTTCCGCATTGTGACATCACAATGCCCTTTCCCCCATTGTGACATCACAATGCAGTTTTCAAAATTTGTGACATCACAATGCGCTTTCCCCCATTGTGACATCACAATGCCCTTTCCCCCATTGTGACATCACAATGCCGTTTTCCCTATTGTGACATCACAATGCCCTTTCCCCCATTGTGACATCACTAATGCCATTTCCCCCAATGTGACACCACAATGCCGTTTCCCCCATTGTGACATCACAATGCAGTTTACCCCATTGTGACATCACAATGCCATTTCCCCCATTGTGACATCACAATGCAGTTTTCCCCATTGTGACATCACAATGCCATTTCCCCCATTGTGACATCACAATGCCGTTTCCCCCATTGTGACATCACAATGCCGTTTCCCCCATTGTGACATCGCAATGCCGTTTCCCCCATTGTGACATCACAATGCTGTTTTCCCCATTGTGACATCACAATTCCATTTCCCCCATTGTGACATTACAATGCCGTTTATCCCATTGTGACATCACAATGCCCTTTCCCCCATTGTGACATCACAATGCAGTTTACCCCATTGTGACATCACAATGCCCTTTCCCCCATTGTGACATCACAATGCCGTTTTCCCCATTGTGACATCACAATGCCATTTCCCCCATTGTGACATCACAATGCAGTTTACCCCATTGTGACATCACAATGCCCTTTCCCCCATTGTGACATCACCATACCATTTTCCCTATTGTGACATCACAATGCCATTTCCTCCATTGTGACATTACAATGCCCATTTCCCATTGTGACATCACAATGCCCATTCCCCATTGTGACATCACAATGCCATTTCTCACATTGTGACATCACAATGCCTTTTCCCCCATTGTGAAGTCACAATGCAGTTTTTCCCATTGTGACATCACAATGCCCTTTCCACCATTGTGGCATCACAATGCAGTTTTCCCCATTCTGACATCACAATGCCCTTTCCCCCATTGTGACATCACAATGCCGTTTTCCGCATTGTGACATCACAATGCACTTTCCCCCATTGTGACATCACAATGCCGTTTTCCGCATTGTGACATCACAATTCCCTCTCCCCCATTGTGACATCACAATGCAGTTTTCCCCATTGTGACATCACAATGCGCTTACCCCCATTGTGACATCACAATGCCCTTTCCCCCATTGTGACATCACAATGCCCTTTCCCCCATTGTGACATCACAATGCCATTTCCCCCATTGTGACATCACAATGCCGTTTCCCCCATTGTGACATCACAATGAAGTTTACCCCATTGTGACATCACAATGCCCTTTCCCCCATTGTGACATCACAATGCCGTTTCCCTATTGTGACATCACAATGCCATTTCCTCCATTGTGACATCACAATGCCCTTTCCCCATTGTGACATCACAATGCCATTTCCCCCATTGTGACATCACAATGCAGTTAACCACATTGTGACATCACAATGCCCTTTCCCCCATTGTGACATCACAATGCCGTTTTCCCTATTGTGACATCACAATGCCATTTCCCACATTGTGACATCACTATGCCATTTCCCCCATTGTGACATCACAATGCAGTTAACCACATTGTGACATCACAATGCCCTTTCCCCCATTGTGACAGCACAATGCCGTTTTCCATATTGTGACATCACAATGCCATTTCCCACATTGTGACATCACAATGCCTTTTCCCCCATTGTGACATCACAATGCAGTTTACCCCATTGTGACATCACAATGCCCTTTCCCCCATTGTGACATCACAATGCAGTTTTCCGCATTGTGACATCACAATGCACTTTCCCCCATTGTGACATCACAATGCTGTTTTTCCCATTGTGACATCACAATTCCATTTCCCCCATTGTGACATTACAATGCCGTTTTCCCCATTGTGACATCACAATGCCCTTTCCCCCATTGTGACATCATAATGCCATTTCCTCCATTGTGACATCACAATGCCGTTTCCCCCATTGTGACATCACAATGCAGTTTACCACATTGTGACATCACAATGCCCTTTCCCCCATTGTGACATCACAATGCCGTTTTCCCTATTGTGACATCACAATGCCATTTGCTCCATTGTGACATCACAATGCCGTTTTCCCTATTGTGACATCACAATGCCATTTGCTCCATTGTGACATCACAATGCCCTTTCCCCATTGTGACATCACAATGCCTTTTCCCCCATTGTGACATCACAATGCAGTTTACCCCATTGTGACATCACAATGCCGTTTTCCGCATTGTGACATCACAATGCCTTTTCCCCCATTGTGCCATCACAATGCAGTTTTCCCCATTGTGACATCACAATGCCCTTTCCCCCATTGTGACATCACAATGCCGTTTTCCGCATTGTGACATCACAATGCCCTTTCCCCCATTGTGACATCACAATGCAGTTTTCCCCATTGTGACATCACAATGCGCTTTCCCCCATTGTGACATCACAATGCCCTTTCCCCCATTGTGACATCACAATGCCATTTCCCCCATTGTGACATCACAATGCCGTTTCCCCCATTGTGACATCACAATGCCGTTTCCCCCATTGTGACATCACAATGCCGTTTCCCCCATTGTGACATCACAATGCCGTTTCCCCCATTGTGACATCACAATTCCGTTTCCCCCATTGTGACATCACAATTCCATTTCCCCCATTGTGACATTACAATGCAGTTTTCCCCATTGTGACATCACAATGCCCTTTCCCCCATTGTGACATCACAATGCAGTTTTCCCCATAGTGACATCACAATGCGCTTTCCCCCATTGTGACATCACAATGCCCTTTCCCCCATTGTGACATCACAATGCCATTTCCCCCATTGTGACATCACAATGCCGTTTCCCCCATTGTGACATCACAATGCCCTTTCCCCCATTGTGACATCACAATGCCATTTCCCCCATTGTGACATCACAATGCCGTTTCCCCCATTGTGACATCACAATGCAGTTTACCCCATTGTGACATCACAATGCCCTTTCCCCCATTGTGACATCACAATGCCGTTTTCCCTTTTGTGACATCACAATGCCATTTCCTCCATTGTGACATCACAATGCCCTTTCCCCATTGTGATATCACAATGCCATTTCCCCCATTGTGACATCACAATGCTGTTTTTCCCATTGTGACATCACAATTCCATTTCCCCCATTGTGACATTACAATGCCGTTTTCCCCATTGTGACATCACAATGCCCTTTCCCCCATTATGACATCACAATGCCATTTCCCCCATTGTGACATCACAATGCCGTTTCCCCCATTGTGACATCACAATGCAGTTTTCCCCATTGTGACATCGCAATGCCCTTTCCCCCATTGTGACATCACAATGCCGTTTTCCCCATTGTGACATCACAATGCCCTTTCCCCCATTGTGACATCACAATGCCGTTTCCCCCATTGTGACATTACAATGCCGTTTTCCCCATTGTGACATCACAATGCCATTTCCCCCATTGTGACATCACAATGCCATTTCCCCCATTGTGACATCACAATGCAGTTTACCACATTGTGACATCACAATGCCCTTTCCCCCATTGTGACATCACAATGCCGTTTTCCCTATTGTGGCATCACAATGCCATTTCCTCCATTGTGACATCACAATGCCCTTTCCCCATTGTGACATCACAATGCCATTTCCCCCATTGTGACATCACAATGCCATTTTCCCCATTGTGACATCACAATGCAGTTTACCACATTGTGACATCACAATGCCCTTTCACCCATTGTGACATCACAATGCCTTTTCCCCCATCGTGACATCACAATGCAGTTTTCCCCATTGTGACATCACAATGCCCTTTCCCCCATTGTGACATCACAATGCCGTTTTCCGCATTGTGACATCACAATGCCATTTCCCACATTGTGACATCACAATGCCTTTTCCCCCATTGTGACATGACAATGCAGTTTTCCCCATTGTGACATCACAATGCGCTTTCCCCCATTGTGACATCACAATGCCCTTTCCCCCATTGTGACATCACAATGCCCTTTCCCCCATTGTGACATCAAAATGCCATTTCCCCCATTGTGACATCACAATGCCATTTCCCACATTTTGACATCACAATGCAGTTTAACACATTGTGACATCACAATGCCCTTTCCCCCATTGTGACATCACAATGCCATTTTCCCTATTGTGACATCACAATGCCATTTCCTCCATTGTGACATCACAATGCCCTTTCCCCATTGTGACATCACAATGCCATTTCCCCCATTGTGACATCACAATGCCATTTCCCCCATTGTGACATCACAATGCAGTTTACCACATTGTGACAACACAATGCCCTTTCCCCCATTGTGACATCACAATGCCGTTTTCCCTATTGTGACATCACAATGCCATTTCCTCCATTGTGACATCACAATGCCCTTTCCCCATTGTGACATCACAATGCCCTTTCACCCATTGTGACATCACAACGCCTTTTCCCCCATTGTGACATCACAATGCAGTATTCCCCATTGTGACATCACAATGCCCTTTCCCCCATTGTGACATCACAATGCCGTTTTCCGCATTGTGACATCACAATGCCCTTTCCCCCATTGTGACATCACAATGCAGTTTACCCCATTGTGACATCACAATGCCCTTTTCCCAATTGTGACATCACAATGCCGTTTTCCCTATTGTGACATCACAATGCCATTTCCTCCATTGTGACATCACAATGCCCTTTCCCCATTGTGATATAACAATGCCGTTTCCCCCATTGTGACATCACAATGCAGTTTACCCCATTGTGACATCACATTGCCCTTTCCACCATTGTGACATCACAATGCCGTTTTCCCCATTGGGACATCACAATGCCGTTTCCCCCATTGTGACATCACAATCCCATTTCCACCATTGTGACATCACAATGCCGTTTTCTGCATTGTGACATTACAATGCCCTTTCCCCCATTGTGACATCACAATGCAGTTTTCCCCATTGTGACATCACAATGCCCTTTCCCCCATTGTGACATCACAATGCCGTTTTCCCCCATTGTGACATCACAATGCCCTTTCCCCCATTGTGACATCACAATCCCATTTCCCCCATTGTGACACCACAATGCCGTTTCCCCCATTGTGACATCAGAATGCCGTTTACCCCATTGTGACATCACAAGGCCCTTTCCACCATTGTGACATCACAACGCCGTTTTCCCCATTGGGACATCACAATGCCGTTTCCCCCATTGTGACATCACAATCCCATTTCCACCATTGTGACATCACAATGCCGTTTTCTGCATTGTGACATCACAATGCCCTTTCCCCCATTGTGACATCACAATGCAGTTTTCCCCATTGTGACATCACAATGCCCTTTCCCCCATTGTGACATCACAATGCCGTTTTCCCCATTGTGACATCACAATGCCCTTTCCCCCATTGTGACATCACAATGCCATTCCCCCCATTGTGACATCACAATGCCGTTTCCCCCATTGTGACATCACAATGCGCTTTCCCCCATTGTGACATCACAATGCCATTTCCCCCATTGTGACACCACAATGCCGTTTCCCCCATTGTGACATCACAATGCAGTTTACCCCATTGTGACATCACAATGCCATTTCCCCCATTGTGACATCACAATGCAGTTTTCCCCATTGTGACATCACAATGCCCTTTCCCCCATTGTGACATCACAATGCCGTTTTCCGCATTGTGACATCACAATGCCCTTTCCCCCATTGTGACATCACAATGCAGTTTTCAAAATTTGTGACATCACAATGCGCTTTCCCCCATTGTGACATCACAATGCCCTTTCCCCCATTGTGACATCACAATGCCATTTCCCCCATTGTGACATCACAATGCCGTTTCCCCCATTGTGACATCACAATGCCATTTCTCACATTGTGACATCACAATGGCTTTTCCCCCATTGTGACGTCACAATGCAGTTTTCCCCATTGTGACATCACAATGCCTTTTCCACCATTGTGGCATCACAATGCAGTTTTCCCCATTGTGACATCACAATGCCCTTTCCCCCATTGTGACATCACAATGCCCTTTCCCCCATTGTGACATCACAATGCCCTTTCCACCATTGTGACATCACAATGCCGTTTTCCCCATTGGGACATCACAATGCCGTTTTCCGCATTGTGACATCACAATGCCCTTTCCCCCATTGTGACATCACAATGCCGTTTTCCGCATTGTGACATCACAATGCCCTCTCCCCCATTGTGACATCACAATGCAGTTTTCCCCATTGTGACATCACAATGCGCTTTCCCCCATTGTGATATCACAATGCCCTTTCCCCCATTGTGACATCACAATGCCCTTTCCCCCATTGTGACATCACAATGCCATTTCCCCATTGTGACATCACAATGCCGTCTCCCCCATTGTGACATCACAATGCCGTTTCCCCCATTGTGACATCACAATGCAGTTTACCCCATTGTGACATCACAATGCCCTTTCCCCCATTGTGACATCACAATGCCGTTTCCCTATTGTGACATCACAATGCCATTTCCTCCATTGTGACATCACAATGCCCTTTCCCCATTGTGACATCACAATGCCATTTCCCCCATTGTGACATCACAATGCCATTTCCCACATTGTGACATCACAATGCCATTTCCCCCATTGTGACATCACAATGCAGTTAACCACATTGTGACATCACAATGCCCTTTCCCCCATTGTGACATCACAATGCCGTTTTCCCTATTGTGACATCACAATGCCATTTCCCACATTGTGACATCACAATGCCATTTCCCCCATTGTGACATCACAATGCCATTTCCCCCATTGTGACATCACAATGCAGTTTACCACATTGTGACAACACAATGCCCTTTCCCCATTGTGACATCACAATGCCCTTTCACCCATTGTGACATCACAACGCCTTTTCCCCCATTGTGACATCACAATGCAGTTTACCACATTGTGACAACACAATGCCCTTTCCCCCATTGTGACATCACAATGCCGTTTTCCCTATTGTGACATCACAATGCCATTTCCTCCATTGTGACATCACAATGCCCTTTCCCCATTGTGACATCACAATGCCCTTTCACCCATTGTGACATCACAACGCCTTTTCCCCCATTGTGACATCACAATGCAGTATTCCCCATTGTGACATCACAATGCCCTTTCCCCCATTGTGACATCACAATGCCGTTTTCCGCATTGTGACATCACAATGCCCTTTCCCCCATTGTGACATCACAATGCAGTTTACCCCATTGTGACATCACAATGCCCTTTTCCCAATTGTGACATCACAATGCCGTTTTCCCTATTGTGACATCACAATGCCATTTCCTCCATTGTGACATCACAATGCCCTTTCCCTATTGTGATATAACAATGCCGTTTCCCCCATTGTGACATCACAATGCAGTTTACCCCATTGTGACATCACATTGCCCTTTCCACCATTGTGACATCACAATGCCGTTTTCCCCATTGGGACATCACAATGCCGTTTCCCCCATTGTGACATCACAATCCCATTTCCACCATTGTGACATCACAATGCCGTTTTCTGCATTGTGACATTACAATGCCCTTTCCCCCATTGTGACATCACAATGCAGTTTTCCCCATTGTGACATCACAATGCCCTTTCCCCCATTGTGACATCACAATGCCGTTTTCCCCATTGTGACATCACAATGCCCTTTCCCCCATTGTGACATCACAATCCCATTTCCCCCATTGTGACACCACAATGCCGTTTCCCCCATTGTGACATCAGAATGCCGTTTACCCCATTGTGACATCACAAGGCCCTTTCCCCCATTGTGACATCACAATGCCCTTTCCCCATTGTGACATCACAATGCCATTTCCCCCATTGTGACATCACAATGCCATTCCCCCCATTGTGACATCACAATGCAGTTTACCACATTGTGACATCACAATGCCCTTTCCCCCATTGTGACATCACAATGCCGTTTTCCCCATTGTGACATCACAATGCCATTTCCTCCATTGTGACATCACAATGCCCTTTCCCCAATGTGACATCACAATGCCCTTTCACCCGTTGTGACATCACAATGCCATTTCCCACATTGTGACATCACAATGCCTTTTCCCCCATTGTGACATCACAATGCAGTTTACCCCATTGTGACATCACAATGCCCTTTCCACCATTGTGACATCACAATGCCGTTTTCCCCATTGGGACATCACAATGCCGTTTCCCCCATTGTGACATCACAATCCCATTTCCACCATTGTGACATCACAATGCCGTTTTCTGCATTGTGACATCACAATGCCCTTTCCCCCATTGTGACATCACAATGCAGTTTTCCCCATTGTGACATCACAATGCCCTTTCCCCCATTGTGACATCACAATGCCGTTTTCCCCATTGTGACATCACAATGCCCTTTCCCCCATTGTGACATCACAATGCCATTCCCCCCATTGTGACATCACAATGCCGTTTCCCCCATTGTGACATCACAATGCGCTTTCCCCCATTGTGACATCACAATGCCATTTCCCCCATTGTGACACCACAATGCCGTTTCCCCCATTGTGACATCACAATGCAGTTTACCCCATTGTGACATCACAATGCCATTTCCCCCATTGTGACATCACAATGCAGTTTTCCCCATTGTGACATCACAATGCCCTTTCCCCCATTGTGACATCACAATGCCGTTTTCCGCATTGTGACATCACAATGCCCTTTCCCCCATTGTGACATCACAATGCAGTTTTCAAAATTTGTGACATCACAATGCGCTTTCCCCCATTGTGACATCACAATGCCCTTTCCCCCATTGTGACATCACAATGCCATTTCCCCCATTGTGACATCACAATGCCGTTTCCCCCATTGTGACATCACAATGCCATTTCTCACATTGTGACATCACAATGGCTTTTCCCCCATTGTGACGTCACAATGCAGTTTTCCCCATTGTGACATCACAATGCCTTTTCCACCATTGTGGCATCACAATGCAGTTTTCCCCATTGTGACATCACAATGCCCTTTCCCCCATTGTGACATCACAATGCCCTTTCCCCCATTGTGACATCACAATGCCCTTTCCACCATTGTGACATCACAATGCCGTTTTCCCCATTGGGACATCACAATGCCGTTTTCCGCATTGTGACATCACAATGCCCTTTCCCCCATTGTGACATCACAATGCCGTTTTCCGCATTGTGACATCACAATGCCCTCTCCCCCATTGTGACATCACAATGCAGTTTTCCCCATTGTGACATCACAATGCGCTTTCCCCCATTGTGATATCACAATGCCCTTTCCCCCATTGTGACATCACAATGCCCTTTCCCCCATTGTGACATCACAATGCCATTTCCCCATTGTGACATCACAATGCCGTCTCCCCCATTGTGACATCACAATGCCGTTTCCCCCATTGTGACATCACAATGCAGTTTACCCCATTGTGACATCACAATGCCCTTTCCCCCATTGTGACATCACAATGCCGTTTCCCTATTGTGACATCACAATGCCATTTCCTCCATTGTGACATCACAATGCCCTTTCCCCATTGTGACATCACAATGCCATTTCCCCCATTGTGACATCACAATGCCATTTCCCACATTGTGACATCACAATGCCATTTCCCCCATTGTGACATCACAATGCAGTTAACCACATTGTGACATCACAATGCCCTTTCCCCCATTGTGACATCACAATGCCGTTTTCCCTATTGTGACATCACAATGCCATTTCCCACATTGTGACATCACAATGCCATTTCCCCCATTGTGACATCACAATGCCATTTCCCCCATTGTGACATCACAATGCAGTTTACCACATTGTGACAACACAATGCCCTTTCCCCCATTGTGACATCACAATGCCGTTTTCCCTATTGTGACATCACAATGCCATTTCCTCCATTGTGACATCACAATGCCCTTTCCCCATTGTGACATCACAATGCCCTTTCACCCATTGTGACATCACAACGCCTTTTCCCCCATTGTGACATCACAATGCAGTATTCCCCATTGTGACATCACAATGCCCTTTCCCCCATTGTGACATCACAATGCAGTTTACCCCATTGTGACATCACAATGCCCTTTTCCCAATTGTGACATCACAATGCTGTTTTCCCTATTGTGACATCACAATGCCATTTCCTCCATTGTGACATCACAATGCCCTTTCCCCATTGTGATATAACAATGCCGTTTCCCCCATTGTGACATCACAATGCAGTTTACCCCATTGTGACATCACATTGCCCTTTCCACCATTGTGACATCACAATGCCGTTTTCCCCATTGGGACATCACAATGCCGTTTCCCCCATTGTGACATCACAATCCCATTTCCACCATTGTGACATCACAATGCCGTTTTCTGCATTGTGACTTTACAATGCCCTTTCCCCCATTGTGACATCACAATGCAGTTTTCCCCATTGTGACATCACAATGCCCTTTCCCCCATTGTGACATCACAATGCCGTTTTCCCCATTGTGACATCACAATGCCCTTTCCCCCATTGTGACATCACAATCCCATTTCCCCCATTGTGACACCACAATGCCGTTTCCCCCATTGTGACATCAGAATGCCGTTTACCCCATTGTGACATCACAAGGCCCTTTCCCCCATTGTGACATCACAATGCCCTTTCCCCATTGTGACATCACAATGCCATTTCCCCCATTGTGACATCACAATGCCATTCCCCCCATTGTGACATCACAATGCAGTTTACCACATTGTGACATCACAATGCCCTTTCCCCCATTGTGACATCACAATGCCGTTTTCCCCATTGTGACATCACAATGCCATTTCCTCCATTGTGACATCACAATGCCCTTTCCCCAATGTGACATCACAATGCCCTTTCACCCGTTGTGACATCACAATGCCATTTCCCACATTGTGACATCACAATGCCTTTTCCCCCATTGTGACATCACAATGCCCTTTCCACCATTGTGACATCACAATGCCGTTTTCCCCATTGGGACATCACAATGCCGTTTCCCCCATTGTGACATCACAATCCCATTTCCACCATTGTGACATCACAATGCCGTTTTCTGCATTGTGACATCACAATGCCCTTTCCCCCATTGTGACATCACAATGCAGTTTTCCCCATTGTGACATCACAATGCCCTTTCCCCCATTGTGACATCACAATGCCGTTTTCCCCATTGTGACATCACAATGCCCTTTCCCCCATTGTGACATCACAATGCCATTCCCCCCATTGTGACATCACAATGCCGTTTCCCCCATTGTGACATCACAATGCGCTTTCCCCCATTGTGACATCACAATGCCATTTCCCCCATTGTGACACCACAATGCCGTTTCCCCCATTGTGACATCACAATGCAGTTTACCCCATTGTGACATCACAATGCCATTTCCCCCATTGTGACATCACAATGCAGTTTTCCCCATTGTGACATCACAATGCCCTTTCCCCCATTGTGACATCACAATGCCGTTTTCCGCATTGTGACATCACAATGCCCTTTCCCCCATTGTGACATCACAATGCAGTTTTCAAAATTTGTGACATCACAATGCGCTTTCCCCCATTGTGACATCACAATGCCCTTTCCCCCATTGTGACATCACAATGCCATTTCCCCCATTGTGACATCACAATGCCGTTTCCCCCATTGTGACATCACAATGCCATTTCTCACATTGTGACATCACAATGGCTTTTCCCCCATTGTGACGTCACAATGCAGTTTTCCCCATTGTGACATCACAATGCCTTTTCCACCATTGTGGCATCACAATGCAGTTTTCCCCATTGTGACATCACAATGCCCTTTCCCCCATTGTGACATCACAATGCCCTTTCCCCCATTGTGACATCACAATGCCCTTTCCACCATTGTGACATCACAATGCCGTTTTCCCCATTGGGACATCACAATGCCGTTTTCCGCATTGTGACATCACAATGCCCTTTCCCCCATTGTGACATCACAATGCCGTTTTCCGCATTGTGACATCACAATGCCCTCTCCCCCATTGTGACATCACAATGCAGTTTTCCCCATTGTGACATCACAATGCGCTTTCCCCCATTGTGACATCACAATGCCCTTTCCCCCATTGTGACATCACAATGCCCTTTCCCCCATTGTGACATCACAATGCCATTTCCCCATTGTGACATCACAATGCCGTTTCCCCCATTGTGACATCACAATGCCGTTTCCCCCATTGTGAAATCACAATGCAGTTTACCCCATTGTGACATCACAATGCCCTTTCCCCCATTGTGACATCACAATGCCGTTTCCCTATTGTGACATCACAATGCCATTTCCTCCATTGTGACATCACAATGCCCTTTCCCCATTGTGACATCACAATGCCATTTCCCCCATTGTGACATCACAATGCCATTTCCCACATTGTGACATCACAATGCCATTTCCCCCATTGTGACATCACAATGCAGTTAACCACATTGTGACATCACAATGCCCTTTCCCCCATTGTGACAGCACAATGCCGTTTTCCCTATTGTGACATCACAATGCCATTTCCCACATTGTGACATCACAATGCCATTTCCCCCATTGTGACATCACAATGCCCTTTCCCCCATTGTGACATCACAATGCCGTTTTCCCTATTGTGACATCACAATGCCATTTCCCACATTGTGACATCACAATGCCTTTTCCCCCATTGTGACATCACAATGCAGTTTTCCCCATTGTGACATCACAATGCCCTTTCCCCCCCCATTGTGACATCACAATGCCGTTTTCCGCATTGTGACATCACAATGCCCTTTCCCCCATTGTGACATCACAATGCAGTTTACCCCATTGTGACATCACAATGCCCTTTCCCCCATTGTGACATCACAATGCAGTTTACCCCATTGTGACATCACAATGCCCTTTCCACCATTGTGACATCACAATGCTGTTTTTCCCATTGTGACATCACAATTCCATTTCCCCCATTGTGACATTACAATGCCGTTTTCCCCATTGTGACATCACAATGCCCTTTCCCCCATTGTGACATCACAATGCCATTTCCTCCATTGTGACATCACAATGCCGTTTCCCCCATTGTGACATCACAATGCAGTTTACCCCATTGTGACATTACAATGCCGTTTTCCCCATTGTGACATCACAATGCCCTTTCCCCCATTGTGACATCACAATGCCATTTCCTCCATTGTGACATCACAATGCCGTTTCCCCCATTGTGACATCACAATGCAGTTTACCCCATTGTGACATCACAATGCCCTTTCCCCCATTGTGACATCACAATGCCGTTTTCCCTATTGTGACATCACAATGCCATTTGCTCCATTGTGACATCACATTCCCTTTCCCCATTGTGATATCACAATGCCGTTTTCCCCATTGTGACATCACAATGCGCTTTCCCCCATTGTGACATCACAATGCCGTTTCCCCCATTGTGACATCACAATGCCCTTTCCCCCATTGTGACATCAAAATGCCATTTCCCCCATTGTGACATCACAATGCCATTTCCCCCATTGTGACATCACAATGCAGTTTACCCCATTGTGACATCACAATGCCGTTTACCGTATTGTGACATCACAATGCCATTTCCTCCATTGTGACATCACAATGCCATTTCCCCATTGTGACATCACAATGCCATTTCCCCCATTGTGACATCACAATGCAGTTTACCACATTGTGACATCACAATGCCCTTTCCCCCATTGTGACATCACAATGCCGTTTTCCCTATTGTGACATCACAATGCCATTTCCTCCATTGTGACATCACAATGCCCTTTCCCCATTGTGACATCACAATGCCCTTTCACCCATTGTGACATCACAATGCCTTTTCCCCCATTGTGACATCACAATGCAGTTTTCCCCATTGTGACATCACAATGCCCTTTCCCCCATTGTGACATCACGATGCCGTTTTCCGCATTGTGACATCACAATGCCCTTTCCCCCATTGTGACATCACAATGCAGTTTACCCCATTGTGACATCACAATGCCCTTTCCCCCATTGTGACATCACAATGCAGTTTTCCCTATTGTGACATCACAATTCCATTTCCTCCATTGTGACATCACAATGCCCTTTCCCCATTGTGATATCACAATGCCGTTTCCCCCATTGTGACATCACAATGCAGTTTACCCCATTGTGACATCACAATGCCCTTTCCACCATTGTGACATCACAATGCCGTTTTCCCCATTGGGACATCACAATGCCGTTTCCCCCATTGTGACATCACAATCCCATTTCCACCATTGTGACATCACAATGCCGTTTTCTGCATTGTGACATTACAATGCCCTTTCCCCCATTGTGACATCACAATGCAGTTTTCCCCATTGTGACATCACAATGCCCTTTCCCCCATTGTGACATCACAATGCCGTTTTCCCCATTGTGACATCACAATGCCCTTTCCCCCATTGTGACATCACAATCCCATTTCCCCCATTGTGACATCACAATGCCGTTTCCCCCATTGTGACATCAGAATGCTGTTTACCCCATTGTGACATCACAATGCCCTTTCCCCCATTGTGACATCACAATGCCGTTTCCCTATTGTGACATCACAATGCCATTTCCCATTGTGACATCACAATGCCATTTTCCCTATTGTGACATCACAATGCCATTTCCTCCATTGTGACATCACAATGCCCTTTCCCCATTGTGACATCACAATGCCCTTTCACCCATTGTGACATCACAATGCCATTTCCCACATTGTGACATCACAATGCCTTTTCCCCCTACCCCATTGTGACATCACAATGCCCTTTCCACCATTGTGACATCACAATGCCGTTTTCCCCATTGGGACATCACAATGCTGTTTCCCCCATTGTGACATTACAATCCCATTTCCACCATTGTTACATCACAATGCCGTTTTCTGCATTGTGACATCACAATGCCCTTTCCCCCATTGTGACATCACAATGCAGTTTTCCCCATTGTGACATCACAATGCCCTTTCCCCCATTGTGACATCACAATGCCGTTTTCCCCATTGTGACATCACAATGCCCTTTCCCCCATTGTGACATCACAATGCCATTCTCCCCATTGTGACATCACAATGCCGTTTTCCCTATTGTGACATCACAATGCCCTTTCCCCCATTGTGACATCACAATGCCATTTCCCCCATTGTGACACCACAATGTCGTTTCCCCCATTGTGAAATCACAATGCAGTTTACCCCATTGTGACATCACAATGCCATTTCCCCCATTGTGACATCACAATGCAGTTTTCCCCATTGTGACATCACAATGCCCTTTCCCCCATTGTGACATCACAATGCCGTTTTCCCTATTGTGACATCACAATGCCATTTCCTCCATTGTGACATCACAATGCCCTTTCCCCATTGTGACATCACAATGCCCTTTCACCCATTGTGACATCACAATGCCTTTTCCCCCATTGTGACATCACAATGCAGTTTTCCCCATTGTGACATCACAATGCCCTTTCCCCCATTGTGACATCACGATGCCGTTTTCCGCATTGTGACATCACAATGCCCTTTCCCCCATTGTGACATCACAATGCAGTTTACCCCATTGTGACATCACAATGCCCTTTCCCCCATTGTGACATCACAATGCAGTTTTCCCTATTGTGACATCACAATGCCATTTCCTCCATTGTGACATCACAATGCCCTTTCCCCATTGTGATATCACAATGCCGTTTCCCCCATTGTGACATCACAATGCAGTTTACCCCATTGTGACATCACAATGCCCTTTCCACCATTGTGACATCACAATGCCGTTTTCCCCATTGGGACATCACAATGCCGTTTCCCCCATTGTGACATCACAATCCCATTTCCACCATTGTGACATCACAATGCCGTTTTCTGCATTGTGACATTACAATGCCCTTTCCCCCATTGTGACATCACAATGCAGTTTTCCCCATTGTGACATCACAATGCCCTTTCCCCCATTGTGACATCACAATGCCGTTTTCCCCATTGTGACATCACAATGCCCTTTCCCCCATTGTGACATCACAATCCCATTTCCCCCATTGTGACATCACAATGCCGTTTCCCCCATTGTGACATCAGAATGCTGTTTACCCCATTGTGACAGAACAATGCCCTTTCCCCCATTGTGACATCACAATGCCGTTTCCCTATTGTGACATCACAATGCCATTTCCCATTGTGACATCACAATGCCATTTTCCCTATTGTGACATCACAATGCCATTTCCTCCATTGTGACATCACAATGCCCTTTCCCCCATTGTGACATCACAATGCCCTTTCACCCATTTTGACATCACAATGCCATTTCCCACATTGTGACATCACAATGCCTTTTCCCCCATTGTGACATCACAATGCAGTTTACCCCATTGTGACATCACAATGCCCTTTCCACCATTGTGACATCACAATGCCGTTTTCCCCATTGGGACATCACAATGCCGTTTCCCCCATTGTGACATTACAATCCCATTTCCACCATTGTTACATCACAATGCCGTTTTCTGCATTGTGACATCACAATGCCCTTTCCCCCATTGTGACATCACAATGCAGTTTTCCCCATTGTGACATCACAATGCCCTTTCCCCCATTGTGACATCACAATGCCGTTTTCCCCATTGTGACATCACAATGCCCTTTCCCCCATTGTGACATCACAATGCCATTCTCCCCATTGTGACATCACAATGCCGTTTTCCCTATTGTGACATCACAATGCCCTTTCCCCCATTGTGACATCACAATGCCATTTCCCCCATTGTGACACCACAATGTCGTTTCCCCCATTGTGAAATCACAATGCAGTTTACCCCATTGTGACATCACAATGCCATTTCCCCCATTGTGACATCACAATGCAGTTTTCAAAATTTGTGACATCACAATGCGCTTTCCCCCATTGTGACATCACAATGCCCTTTCCCCCATTGTGACATCACAATGCCATTTCCCCCATTGTGACATCACAATGCCGTTTCCCCCATTGTGACATCACAATGCCGTTTCCCCCATTGTGACATCACAATGCCTTTTCCCCCATTTTGACATCACAATGCAGTTTACCCCATTGTGACATCACAATGCCATTTCCTCCATTGTGACATCACAATGCCCTTTCCCCATTGTGACATCACAATGCCATTTCCCCCATTGTGACATCACAATGCCATTTCCCACATTGTGACATCACAATGCCATTTCCCCCATTGTGACATCACAATGCAGTTAACCACATTGTGACATCACAATGCCCTTTCCCCCATTGTGACAGCACAATGCCGTTTTCCCTATTGTGACATCACAATGCCATTTCCCACATTGTGACATCACAATGCCATTTCCCCCATTGTGACATCACAATGCCCTTTCCCCCATTGTGACATCACAATGCCGTTTTCCCTATTGTGACATCACAATGCCATTTCCCACATTGTGACATCACAATGCCTTTTCCCCCATTGTGACATCACAATGCAGTTTTCCCCATTGTGACATCACAATGCCCTTTCCCCCCCATTGTGACATCACAATGCCGTTTTCCGCATTGTGACATCACAATGCCCTTTCCCCCATTGTGACATCACAATGCAGTTTACCCCATTGTGACATCACAATGCCCTTTCCCCCATTGTGACATCACAATGCAGTTTACCCCATTGTGACATCACAATGCCCTTTCCACCATTGTGACATCACAATGCTGTTTTTCCCATTGTGACATCACAATTCCATTTCCCCCATTGTGACATTACAATGCCGTTTTCCCCATTGTGACATCACAATGCCCTTTCCCCCATTGTGACATCACAATGCCATTTCCTCCATTGTGACATCACAATGCCGTTTCCCCCATTGTGACATCACAATGCAGTTTACCCCATTGTGACATTACAATGCCGTTTTCCCCATTGTGACATCACAATGCCCTTTCCCCCATTGTGACATCACAATGCCATTTCCTCCATTGTGACATCACAATGCCGTTTCCCCCATTGTGACATCACAATGCAGTTTACCCCATTGTGACATCACAATGCCCTTTCCCCCATTGTGACATCACAATGCCGTTTTCCCTATTGTGACATCACAATGCCATTTGCTCCATTGTGACATCACATTCCCTTTCCCCATTGTGATATCACAATGCCGTTTTCCCCATTGTGACATCACAATGCGCTTTCCCCCATTGTGACATCACAATGCCGTTTCCCCCATTGTGACATCACAATGCCCTTTCCCCCATTGTGACATCAAAATGCCATTTCCCCCATTGTGACATCACAATGCCATTTCCCCCATTGTGACATCACAATGCAGTTTACCCCATTGTGACATCACAATGCCGTTTACCGTATTGTGACATCACAATGCCATTTCCTCCATTGTGACATCACAATGCCATTTCCCCATTGTGACATCACAATGCCATTTCCCCCATTGTGACATCACAATGCAGTTTACCACATTGTGACATCACAATGCCCTTTCCCCCATTGTGACATCACAATGCCGTTTTCCCTATTGTGACATCACAATGCCATTTCCTCCATTGTGACATCACAATGCCCTTTCCCCATTGTGACATCACAATGCCCTTTCACCCATTGTGACATCACAATGCCTTTTCCCCCATTGTGACATCACAATGCAGTTTTCCCCATTGTGACATCACAATGCCCTTTCCCCCATTGTGACATCACGATGCCGTTTTCCGCATTGTGACATCACAATGCCCTTTCCCCCATTGTGACATCACAATGCAGTTTACCCCATTGTGACATCACAATGCCCTTTCCCCCATTGTGACATCACAATGCAGTTTTCCCTATTGTGACATCACAATTCCATTTCCTCCATTGTGACATCACAATGCCCTTTCCCCATTGTGATATCACAATGCCGTTTCCCCCATTGTGACATCACAATGCAGTTTACCCCATTGTGACATCACAATGCCCTTTCCACCATTGTGACATCACAATGCCGTTTTCCCCATTGGGACATCACAATGCCGTTTCCCCCATTGTGACATCACAATCCCATTTCCACCATTGTGACATCACAATGCCGTTTTCTGCATTGTGACATTACAATGCCCTTTCCCCCATTGTGACATCACAATGCAGTTTTCCCCATTGTGACATCACAATGCCCTTTCCCCCATTGTGACATCACAATGCCGTTTTCCCCCATTGTGACATCACAATGCCCTTTCCCCCATTGTGACATCACAATCCCATTTCCCCCATTGTGACATCACAATGCCGTTTCCCCCATTGTGACATCAGAATGCTGTTTACCCCATTGTGACATCACAATGCCCTTTCCCCCATTGTGACATCACAATGCCGTTTCCCTATTGTGACATCACAATGCCATTTCCCATTGTGACATCACAATGCCATTTTCCCTATTGTGACATCACAATGCCATTTCCTCCATTGTGACATCACAATGCCCTTTCCCCATTGTGACATCACAATGCCCTTTCACCCATTGTGACATCACAATGCCATTTCCCACATTGTGACATCACAATGCCTTTTCCCCCTACCCCATTGTGACATCACAATGCCCTTTCCACCATTGTGACATCACAATGCCGTTTTCCCCATTGGGACATCACAATGCTGTTTCCCCCATTGTGACATTACAATCCCATTTCCACCATTGTTACATCACAATGCCGTTTTCTGCATTGTGACATCACAATGCCCTTTCCCCCATTGTGACATCACAATGCAGTTTTCCCCATTGTGACATCACAATGCCCTTTCCCCCATTGTGACATCACAATGCCGTTTTCCCCATTGTGACATCACAATGCCCTTTCCCCCATTGTGACATCACAATGCCATTCTCCCCATTGTGACATCACAATGCCGTTTTCCCTATTGTGACATCACAATGCCCTTTCCCCCATTGTGACATCACAATGCCATTTCCCCCATTGTGACACCACAATGTCGTTTCCCCCATTGTGAAATCACAATGCAGTTTACCCCATTGTGACATCACAATGCCATTTCCCCCATTGTGACATCACAATGCAGTTTTCCCCATTGTGACATCACAATGCCCTTTCCCCCATTGTGACATCACAATGCCGTTTTCCCTATTGTGACATCACAATGCCATTTCCTCCATTGTGACATCACAATGCCCTTTCCCCATTGTGACATCACAATGCCCTTTCACCCATTGTGACATCACAATGCCTTTTCCCCCATTGTGACATCACAATGCAGTTTTCCCCATTGTGACATCACAATGCCCTTTCCCCCATTGTGACATCACAATGCCGTTTTCCGCATTGTGACATCACAATGCCCTTTCCCCCATTGTGACATCACAATGCAGTTTACCCCATTGTGACATCACAATGCCCTTTCCCCCATTGTGACATCACAATGCAGTTTTCCCTATTGTGACATCACAATGCCATTTCCTCCATTGTGACATCACAATGCCCTTTCCCCATTGTGATATCACAATGCCGTTTCCCCCATTGTGACATCACAATGCAGTTTACCCCATTGTGACATCACAATGCCCTTTCCACCATTGTGACATCACAATGCCGTTTTCCCCATTGGGACATCACAATGCCGTTTCCCCCATTGTGACATCACAATCCCATTTCCACCATTGTGACATCACAATGCCGTTTTCTGCATTGTGACATTACAATGCCCTTTCCCCCATTGTGACATCACAATGCAGTTTTCCCCATTGTGACATCACAATGCCCTTTCCCCCATTGTGACATCACAATGCCGTTTTCCCCATTGTGACATCACAATGCCCTTTCCCCCATTGTGACATCACAATCCCATTTCCCCCATTGTGACATCACAATGCCGTTTCCCCCATTGTGACATCAGAATGCTGTTTACCCCATTGTGACAGAACAATGCCCTTTCCCCCATTGTGACATCACAATGCCGTTTCCCTATTGTGACATCACAATGCCATTTCCCATTGTGACATCACAATGCCATTTTCCCTATTGTGACATCACAATGCCATTTCCTCCATTGTGACATCACAATGCCCTTTCCCCCATTGTGACATCACAATGCCCTTTCACCCATTTTGACATCACAATGCCATTTCCCACATTGTGACATCACAATGCCTTTTCCCCCATTGTGACATCACAATGCAGTTTACCCCATTGTGACATCACAATGCCCTTTCCACCATTGTGACATCACAATGCCGTTTTCCCCATTGGGACATCACAATGCCGTTTCCCCCATTGTGACATTACAATCCCATTTCCACCATTGTTACATCACAATGCCGTTTTCTGCATTGTGACATCACAATGCCCTTTCCCCCATTGTGACATCACAATGCAGTTTTCCCCATTGTGACATCACAATGCCCTTTCCCCCATTGTGACATCACAATGCCGTTTTCCCCATTGTGACATCACAATGCCCTTTCCCCCATTGTGACATCACAATGCCATTCTCCCCATTGTGACATCACAATGCCGTTTTCCCTATTGTGACATCACAATGCCCTTTCCCCCATTGTGACATCACAATGCCATTTCCCCCATTGTGACACCACAATGTCGTTTCCCCCATTGTGAAATCACAATGCAGTTTACCCCATTGTGACATCACAATGCCATTTCCCCCATTGTGACATCACAATGCAGTTTTCAAAATTTGTGACATCACAATGCGCTTTCCCCCATTGTGACATCACAATGCCCTTTCCCCCATTGTGACATCACAATGCCATTTCCCCCATTGTGACATCACAATGCCGTTTCCCCCATTGTGACATCACAATGCCGTTTCCCCCATTGTGACATCACAATGCCTTTTCCCCCATTTTGACATCACAATGCTGTTTTCCCCATTGTGACATCACAATTCCATTTCCCCCATTGTGACATTACAATGCCGTTTTCCCCATTGTGACATCACAATGCCCTTTCCCCCATTGTGACATCACAATGCAGTTTACCCCATTGTGACATCACAATGCCCTTTCCCCCATTGTGACATCACAATGCCGTTTTCCCTATTGTGACATCACAATGCCATTTCCTCCATTGTGACATCACAATGCCCTTTCCCCATTGTGACATCACAATGCCCTTTCACCCATTGTGACATCACAATGCCATTTCCCACATTGTGACATCACAATGCCTTTTCCCCCATTGTGACATCACAATGCAGTTTACCCCATTGTGAAATCACAATGCCCTTTCCACCATTGTGGCATCACAATGCAGTTTTCCCCATTGGGACATCACAATGCCGTTTCCCCCATTGTGACATCACAATCCCATTTCCACCATTGTGACATCACAATGCCGTTTTCTGCATTGTGACATCACAATGCCCTTTCCCCCATTGTGACATCACAATGCAGTTTTCCCCATTGTGACATCACAATGCCGTTTTCCCTATTGTGGCATCACAATGCCATTTCCTCCATTGTGACATCACAATGCCCTTTTCCCATTGTGACATCACAATGCCATTTCCCCCATTGTGACATCACAATGCCATTTTCCCCATTGTGACATCACAATGCAGTTTACCACATTGTGACATCACAATGCCCTTTCCCCCATTGTGACATCACAATGCCGTTTTCCCTATTGTGACATCACAATGCCATTTCCTCCATTGTGACATCACAATGCCCTTTCCCCATTGTGACATCACAATGCCCTTTCACCCATTGTGACATCACAATGCCTTTTCCCCCATTGTGACATCACAATGCAGTTTTCCCCATTGTGACATCACAAAGCCCTTTCCCCCATTGTGACATCACAATGCCGTTTTCCGCATTGTGACATCACAATGCCCTTTCCCCCATTGTGACATCACAATGCCATTTCCCACATTGTGACATCACAATGCCTTTTCCCCCATTGTGACATCACAATGCAGTTTTCCCCATTGTGACATCACAATGCGCTTTCCCCCATTGTGACATCACAATGCCATTTCCCCCATTGTGACATCACAATGCCCTTTCCCCCATTGTGACATCACAATGCCATTTCCCCCATTGTGACATCACAATGCCATTTCCCCCATTGTGACATCACAATGCAGTTTACCACATTGTGACATCACAATGCCCTTTCCCCCATTGTGACATCACAATGCCATTTTCCCTATTGTGACATCACAATGCCATTTCCTCCATTGTGACATCACAATGCCCTTTCCCCATTGTGACATCACAATGCCATTTCCCCCATTGTGACATCACAATGCCATTTCCCCCATTGTGACATCACAATGCAGTTTACCACATTGTGACATCACAATGCCCTTTCCCCCATTGTGACATCACAATGCCGTTTTCCCTATTGTGACATCACAATGCCATTTCCTCCATTGTGACATCACAATGCCCTTTCCCCATTGTGACACCACAATGCCCTTTCACCCATTGTGACATCACAATGCCTTTTCCCCCATTGTGACATCACAATGCAGTTTTCCCCATTGTGACATCACAATGCCCTTTCCCCCATTGTGACATCACAATGCCGTTTTCCGCATTGTGACATCACAATGCCCTTTCCCCCATTGTGACATCACAATGCAGTTTACCCCATTGTGACATCACAATGCCCTTTCCCCCATTGTGACATCACAATGCCGTTTTCCCTATTGTGACATCACAATGCCATTTCCTCCATTGTGACATCACAATGCCCTTTCCCCATTGTGATATCACAATGCCGTTTCCCCCATTGTGACATCACAATGCAGTTTACCCCATTGTGACATCACAATGCCCTTTCCACCATTGTGACATCACAATGCCGTTTTCCCCATTGGGACATCACAATGCCGTTTCCCCCATTGTGACATCACAATCCCATTTCCACCATTGTGACATCACAATGCCGTTTTCTGCATTGTGACAATACAATGCCCTTTCCCCCATTGTGACATCACAATGCAGTTTTCCCCATTGTGACATCACAATGCCCTTTCCCCCATTGTGACATCACAATGCCGTTTTCCCCATTGTGACATCACAATGCCCTTTCCCCCATTGTGACATCACAATCCCATTTCCCCCATTGTGACATCACAATGCCGTTTCCCCCATTGTGACATCAGAATGCCGTTTACCCCATTGTGACATCACAATGCCCTTTCCCCCATTGTGACATCACAATGCCCTTTCCCCATTGTGACATCACAATGCCATTTCCCCCATTGTGACATCACAATGCCATTTCCCCCATTGTGACATCACAATGCAGTTTACCACATTGTGACATCACAATGCCCTTTCCCACATTGTGACATCACAATGCCGTTTTCTCTATTGTGACATCACAATGCCATTTCCTCCATTGTGACATCACAATGCCCTTTCACCCATTGTGACATCACAATGCCATTTCCCACATTGTGACATCACAATGCCTTTTCCCCCATTGTGACATCACAATGCAGTTTACCCCATTGTGACATCACAATGCCCTTTCCACCATTGTGACATCACAATGCCGTTTTCGCCATTGGGACATCACAATGCCGTTTTCCCCATTGGGACATCACAATGCCGTTTCCCCCATTGTGACATCACAATCCCATTTCCACCATTGTGACATCACAATGCCGTTTTCCCCATTGGGACATCACAATGCCGTTTCCCCCATTGTGACATCACAATCCCATTTCCACCATTGTGACATCACAATGCCCTTTCCCCCATTGTGATATCACAATGCCATTCCCCCCATTGTGACATCACAATGCCGTTTTCCCTATTGTGACATCACAATGCCCTTTCCCCCATTGTGACATCACAATGCCATTTCCCCCATTGTGACACCACAATGCCGTTTCCCCCATTGTGACATCACAATGCCATTTCCCCCATTGTGACATCACAATGCAGTTTTCCCCATTGTGACATCACAATGCCCTTTCCCCCATTGTGACATCACAATGCCGTTTTCCGCATTGTGACATCACAATGCCCTTTCCCCCATTGTGACATCACAATGCAGTTTTCAAAATTTGTGACAACACAATGCGCTTTCCCCCATTGTGACATCACAATGCCCTTTCCCCCATTGTGACATCACAATGCCATTTCCCCCATTGTGACATCACAATGCCGTTTCCCCCATTGTGACATCACAGTGCCGTTTCCCCCATTGTGACATCACAATGCCGTTTCCCCCATTGTGACATCACAATGCCGTTTCCCCCATTGTGACATCACAATTCCATTTCCCCCATTGTGACATTACAATGCCGTTTTCCCCATTGTGACATCACTATGCCCTTTCCCCCATTGTGACATCACAATGCAGTTTACCCCAATGTGACATCACAATGCCCTTTCCCCCATTGTGACATCACAATGCTGTTTTCCCTATTGTGACATCACAATGCCATTTCCTCCATTGTGACATCACAATGCCCTTTCCCCATTGTGACATCACAATGCCATTTCCCCCATTGTGACATCACAATGCCATTTCCCCCTTTGTGACATCACAATGTAGTTTACCCCATTGTGACATCACAATGCCCTTTCCCCCATTGTGACATCACCATGCCGTTTTCCCTATTGTGACATCACAATGCCATTTCCTCCATTGTGACATTACAATGCCCATTTCCCATTGTGACATCACAATGCCCATTCCCCATTGTGACATCACAATGCCATTTCTCACATTGTGACATCACAATGCCTTTTCCCCCATTGTGACGTCACAATGCAGTTTTCCCCATTGTGACATCACAATGCCCTTTCCACCATTGTGGCATCACAATGCAGTTTTCCCCATTGTGACATCACAATGCCCTTTCCCACATTGTGACATCACAATGCCGTTTTCCGCATTGTGACATCACAATGCCGTTTCCCCCATTGTGACATCACAGTGCCGTTTCCCCCATTGTGACATCACAATGCCCTTTCCCCCATTGTGACATCACAATGCCGTTTTCCCTATTGTGACATCACAATGCCATTTCCTCCATTGTGACATCACAATGCCCTTTCCCCATTGTGACATCACAATGCCCTTTCACCCATTGTGACATCACAATGCCTTTTCCCCCATTGTGACATCACAATGCAGTTTTCCCCATTGTGACATCACAATGCCCTTTCCCCCATTGTGACATCACGATGCCGTTTTCCGCATTGTGACATCACAATGCCCTTTCCCCCATTGTGACATCACAATGCAGTTTACCCCATTGTGACATCACAATGCCCTTTCCCCCATTGTGACATCACAATGCAGTTTTCCCTATTGTGACATCACAATGCCATTTCCTCCATTGTGACATCACAATGCCCTTTCCCCATTGTGATATCACAATGCCGTTTCCCCCATTGTGACATCACAATGCAGTTTACCCCATTGTGACATCACAATGCCCTTTCCACCATTGTGACATCACAATGCCGTTTTCCCCATTGGGACATCACAATGCCGTTTCCCCCATTGTGACATCACAATCCCATTTCCACCATTGTGACATCACAATGCCGTTTTCTGCATTGTGACATTACAATGCCCTTTCCCCCATTGTGACATCACAATGCAGTTTTCCCCATTGTGACATCACAATGCCCTTTCCCCCATTGTGACATCACAATGCCGTTTTCCCCATTGTGACATCACAATGCCCTTTCCCCCATTGTGACATCACAATCCCATTTCCCCCATTGTGACATCACAATGCCTTTTCCCCCATTGTGACATCACAATGCAGTTTACCCCATTGTGAAATCACAATGCCCTTTCCACCATTGTGGCATCACAATGCAGTTTTCCCCATTGGGACATCACAATGCCGTTTCCCCCATTGTGACATCACAATCCCATTTCCACCATTGTGACATCACAATGCCGTTTTCTGCATTGTGACATCACAATGCCCTTTCCCCCATTGTGACATCACAATGCAGTTTTCCCCATTGTGACATCACAATGCCGTTTTCCCTATTGTGGCATCACAATGCCATTTCCTCCATTGTGACATCACAATGCCCTTTTCCCATTGTGACATCACAATGCCATTTCCCCCATTGTGACATCACAATGCCATTTTCCCCATTGTGACATCACAATGCAGTTTACCACATTGTGACATCACAATGCCCTTTCCCCCATTGTGACATCACAATGCCGTTTTCCCTATTGTGACATCACAATGCCATTTCCTCCATTGTGACATCACAATGCCCTTTCCCCATTGTGACATCACAATGCCCTTTCACCCATTGTGACATCACAATGCCTTTTCCCCCATTGTGACATCACAATGCAGTTTTCCCCATTGTGACATCACAAAGCCCTTTCCCCCATTGTGACATCACAATGCCGTTTTCCGCATTGTGACATCACAATGCCCTTTCCCCCATTGTGACATCACAATGCCATTTCCCACATTGTGACATCACAATGCCTTTTCCCCATTGTGACATCACAATGCAGTTTTCCCCATTGTGACATCACAATGCGCTTTCCCCCATTGTGACATCACAATGCCATTTCCCCCATTGTGACATCACAATGCCCTTTCCCCCATTGTGACATCACAATGCCATTTCCCCCATTGTGACATCACAATGCCATTTCCCCCATTGTGACATCACAATGCAGTTTACCACATTGTGACATCACAATGCCCTTTCCCCCATTGTGACATCACAATGCCATTTTCCCTATTGTGACATCACAATGCCATTTCCTCCATTGTGACATCACAATGCCCTTTCCCCATTGTGACATCACAATGCCATTTCCCCCATTGTGACATCACAATGCCATTTCCCCCATTGTGACATCACAATGCAGTTTACCACATTGTGACATCACAATGCCCTTTCCCCCATTGTGACATCACAATGCCGTTTTCCCTATTGTGACATCACAATGCCATTTCCTCCATTGTGACATCACAATGCCCTTTCCCCATTGTGACACCACAATGCCCTTTCACCCATTGTGACATCACAATGCCTTTTCCCCCATTGTGACATCACAATGCAGTTTTCCCCATTGTGACATCACAATGCCCTTTCCCCCATTGTGACATCACAATGCCGTTTTCCGCATTGTGACATCACAATGCCCTTTCCCCCATTGTGACATCACAATGCAGTTTACCCCATTGTGACATCACAATGCCCTTTCCCCCATTGTGACATCACAATGCCGTTTTCCCTATTGTGACATCACAATGCCATTTCCTCCATTGTGACATCACAATGCCCTTTCCCCATTGTGATATCACAATGCCGTTTCCCCCATTGTGACATCACAATGCAGTTTACCCCATTGTGACATCACAATGCCCTTTCCACCATTGTGACATCACAATGCCGTTTTCCCCATTGGGACATCACAATGCCGTTTCCCCCATTGTGACATCACAATCCCATTTCCACCATTGTGACATCACAATGCCGTTTTCTGCATTGTGACAATACAATGCCCTTTCCCCCATTGTGACATCACAATGCAGTTTTCCCCATTGTGACATCACAATGCCCTTTCCCCCATTGTGACATCACAATGCCGTTTTCCCCATTGTGACATCACAATGCCCTTTCCCCCATTGTGACATCACAATCCCATTTCCCCCATTGTGACATCACAATGCCGTTTCCCCCATTGTGACATCAGAATGCCGTTTACCCCATTGTGACATCACAATGCCCTTTCCCCCATTGTGACATCACAATGCCCTTTCCCCATTGTGACATCACAATGCCATTTCCCCCATTGTGACATCACAATGCCATTTCCCCCATTGTGACATCACAATGCAGTTTACCACATTGTGACATCACAATGCCCTTTCCCACATTGTGACATCACAATGCCGTTTTCTCTATTGTGACATCACAATGCCATTTCCTCCATTGTGACATCACAATGCCCTTTCACCCATTGTGACATCACAATGCCATTTCCCACATTGTGACATCACAATGCCTTTTCCCCCATTGTGACATCACAATGCAGTTTACCCCATTGTGACATCACAATGCCCTTTCCACCATTGTGACATCACAATGCCGTTTTCGCCATTGGGACATCACAATGCCGTTTTCCCCATTGGGACATCACAATGCCGTTTCCCCCATTGTGACATCACAATCCCATTTCCACCATTGTGACATCACAATGCCGTTTTCCCCATTGGGACATCACAATGCCGTTTCCCCCATTGTGACATCACAATCCCATTTCCACCATTGTGACATCACAATGCCCTTTCCCCCATTGTGATATCACAATGCCATTCCCCCCATTGTGACATCACAATGCCGTTTTCCCTATTGTGACATCACAATGCCCTTTCCCCCATTGTGACATCACAATGCCATTTCCCCCATTGTGACACCACAATGCCGTTTCCCCCATTGTGACATCACAATGCCATTTCCCCCATTGTGACATCACAATGCAGTTTTCCCCATTGTGACATCACAATGCCCTTTCCCCCATTGTGACATCACAATGCCGTTTTCCGCATTGTGACATCACAATGCCCTTTCCCCCATTGTGACATCACAATGCAGTTTTCAAAATTTGTGACAACACAATGCGCTTTCCCCCATTGTGACATCACAATGCCCTTTCCCCCATTGTGACATCACAATGCCATTTCCCCCATTGTGACATCACAATGCCGTTTCCCCCATTGTGACATCACAGTGCCGTTTCCCCCATTGTGACATCACAATGCCGTTTCCCCCATTGTGACATCACAATGCCGTTTCCCCCATTGTGACATCACAATTCCATTTCCCCCATTGTGACATTACAATGCCGTTTTCCCCATTGTGACATCACTATGCCCTTTCCCCCATTGTGACATCACAATGCAGTTTACCCCAATGTGACATCACAATGCCCTTTCCCCCATTGTGACATCACAATGCTGTTTTCCCTATTGTGACATCACAATGCCATTTCCTCCATTGTGACATCACAATGCCCTTTCCCCATTGTGACATCACAATGCCATTTCCCCCATTGTGACATCACAATGCCATTTCCCCCTTTGTGACATCACAATGCAGTTTACCCCATTGTGACATCACAATGCCCTTTCCCCCATTGTGACATCACCATGCCGTTTTCCCTATTGTGACATCACAATGCCATTTCCTCCATTGTGACATTACAATGCCCATTTCCCATTGTGACATCACAATGCCCATTCCCCATTGTGACATCACAATGCCATTTCTCACATTGTGACATCACAATGCCTTTTCCCCCATTGTGACGTCACAATGCAGTTTTCCCCATTGTGACATCACAATGCCCTTTCCACCATTGTGGCATCACAATGCAGTTTTCCCCATTGTGACATCACAATGCCCTTTCCCACATTGTGACATCACAATGCCGTTTTCCGCATTGTGACATCACAATGCCGTTTCCCCCATTGTGACATCACAGTGCCGTTTCCCCCATTGTGACATCACAATGCCCTTTCCCCCATTGTGACATCACAATGCCGTTTTCCCTATTGTGACATCACAATGCCATTTCCTCCATTGTGACATCACAATGCCCTTTCCCCATTGTGACATCACAATGCCCTTTCACCCATTGTGACATCACAATGCCTTTTCCCCCATTGTGACATCACAATGCAGTTTTCCCCATTGTGACATCACAATGCCCTTTCCCCCATTGTGACATCACGATGCCGTTTTCCGCATTGTGACATCACAATGCCCTTTCCCCCATTGTGACATCACAATGCAGTTTACCCCATTGTGACATCACAATGCCCTTTCCCCCATTGTGACATCACAATGCAGTTTTCCCTATTGTGACATCACAATGCCATTTCCTCCATTGTGACATCACAATGCCCTTTCCCCATTGTGATATCACAATGCCGTTTCCCCCATTGTGACATCACAATGCAGTTTACCCCATTGTGACATCACAATGCCCTTTCCACCATTGTGACATCACAATGCCGTTTTCCCCATTGGGACATCACAATGCCGTTTCCCCCATTGTGACATCACAATCCCATTTCCACCATTGTGACATCACAATGCCGTTTTCTGCATTGTGACATTACAATGCCCTTTCCCCCATTGTGACATCACAATGCAGTTTTCCCCATTGTGACATCACAATGCCCTTTCCCCCATTGTGACATCACAATGCCGTTTTCCCCATTGTGACATCACAATGCCCTTTCCCCCATTGTGACATCACAATCCCATTTCCCCCATTGTGACATCACAATGCCTTTTCCCCCATTGTGACATCACAATGCAGTTTACCCCATTGTGAAATCACAATGCCCTTTCCACCATTGTGGCATCACAATGCAGTTTTCCCCATTGGGACATCACAATGCCGTTTCCCCCATTGTGACATCACAATCCCATTTCCACCATTGTGACATCACAATGCCGTTTTCTGCATTGTGACATCACAATGCCCTTTCCCCCATTGTGACATCACAATGCAGTTTTCCCCATTGTGACATCACAATGCCGTTTTCCCTATTGTGGCATCACAATGCCATTTCCTCCATTGTGACATCACAATGCCCTTTTCCCATTGTGACATCACAATGCCATTTCCCCCATTGTGACATCACAATGCCATTTTCCCCATTGTGACATCACAATGCAGTTTACCACATTGTGACATCACAATGCCCTTTCCCCCATTGTGACATCACAATGCCGTTTTCCCTATTGTGACATCACAATGCCATTTCCTCCATTGTGACATCACAATGCCCTTTCCCCATTGTGACATCACAATGCCCTTTCACCCATTGTGACATCACAATGCCTTTTCCCCCATTGTGACATCACAATGCAGTTTTCCCCATTGTGACATCACAAAGCCCTTTCCCCCATTGTGACATCACAATGCCGTTTTCCGCATTGTGACATCACAATGCCCTTTCCCCCATTGTGACATCACAATGCCATTTCCCACATTGTGACATCACAATGCCTTTTCCCCCATTGTGACATCACAATGCAGTTTTCCCCATTGTGACATCACAATGCGCTTTCCCCCATTGTGACATCACAATGCCATTTCCCCCATTGTGACATCACAATGCCCTTTCCCCCATTGTGACATCACAATGCCATTTCCCCCATTGTGACATCACAATGCCATTTCCCCCATTGTGACATCACAATGCAGTTTACCACATTGTGACATCACAATGCCCTTTCCCCCATTGTGACATCACAATGCCATTTTCCCTATTGTGACATCACAATGCCATTTCCTCCATTGTGACATCACAATGCCCTTTCCCCATTGTGACATCACAATGCCATTTCCCCCATTGTGACATCACAATGCCATTTCCCCCATTGTGACATCACAATGCAGTTTACCACATTGTGACATCACAATGCCCTTTCCCCCATTGTGACATCACAATGCCGTTTTCCCTATTGTGACATCACAATGCCATTTCCTCCATTGTGACATCACAATGCCCTTTCCCCATTGTGACACCACAATGCCCTTTCACCCATTGTGACATCACAATGCCTTTTCCCCCATTGTGACATCACAATGCAGTTTTCCCCATTGTGACATCACAATGCCCTTTCCCCCATTGTGACATCACAATGCCGTTTTCCGCATTGTGACATCACAATGCCCTTTCCCCCATTGTGACATCACAATGCAGTTTACCCCATTGTGACATCACAATGCCCTTTCCCCCATTGTGACATCACAATGCCGTTTTCCCTATTGTGACATCACAATGCCATTTCCTCCATTGTGACATCACAATGCCCTTTCCCCATTGTGATATCACAATGCCGTTTCCCCCATTGTGACATCACAATGCAGTTTACCCCATTGTGACATCACAATGCCCTTTCCACCATTGTGACATCACAATGCCGTTTTCCCCATTGGGACATCACAATGCCGTTTCCCCCATTGTGACATCACAATCCCATTTCCACCATTGTGACATCACAATGCCGTTTTCTGCATTGTGACAATACAATGCCCTTTCCCCCATTGTGACATCACAATGCAGTTTTCCCCATTGTGACATCACAATGCCCTTTCCCCCATTGTGACATCACAATGCCGTTTTCCCCATTGTGACATCACAATGCCCTTTCCCCCATTGTGACATCACAATCCCATTTCCCCCATTGTGACATCACAATGCCGTTTCCCCCATTGTGACATCAGAATGCCGTTTACCCCATTGTGACATCACAATGCCCTTTCCCCCATTGTGACATCACAATGCCCTTTCCCCATTGTGACATCACAATGCCATTTCCCCCATTGTGACATCACAATGCCATTTCCCCCATTGTGACATCACAATGCAGTTTACCACATTGTGACATCACAATGCCCTTTCCCACATTGTGACATCACAATGCCGTTTTCTCTATTGTGACATCACAATGCCATTTCCTCCATTGTGACATCACAATGCCCTTTCACCCATTGTGACATCACAATGCCATTTCCCACATTGTGACATCACAATGCCTTTTCCCCCATTGTGACATCACAATGCAGTTTACCCCATTGTGACATCACAATGCCCTTTCCACCATTGTGACATCACAATGCCGTTTTCGCCATTGGGACATCACAATGCCGTTTTCCCCATTGGGACATCACAATGCCGTTTCCCCCATTGTGACATCACAATCCCATTTCCACCATTGTGACATCACAATGCCGTTTTCCCCATTGGGACATCACAATGCCGTTTCCCCCATTGTGACATCACAATCCCATTTCCACCATTGTGACATCACAATGCCCTTTCCCCCATTGTGATATCACAATGCCATTCCCCCCATTGTGACATCACAATGCCGTTTTCCCTATTGTGACATCACAATGCCCTTTCCCCCATTGTGACATCACAATGCCATTTCCCCCATTGTGACACCACAATGCCGTTTCCCCCATTGTGACATCACAATGCCATTTCCCCCATTGTGACATCACAATGCAGTTTTCCCCATTGTGACATCACAATGCCCTTTCCCCCATTGTGACATCACAATGCCGTTTTCCGCATTGTGACATCACAATGCCCTTTCCCCCATTGTGACATCACAATGCAGTTTTCAAAATTTGTGACAACACAATGCGCTTTCCCCCATTGTGACATCACAATGCCCTTTCCCCCATTGTGACATCACAATGCCATTTCCCCCATTGTGACATCACAATGCCGTTTCCCCCATTGTGACATCACAGTGCCGTTTCCCCCATTGTGACATCACAATGCCGTTTCCCCCATTGTGACATCACAATGCCGTTTCCCCCATTGTGACATCACAATTCCATTTCCCCCATTGTGACATTACAATGCCGTTTTCCCCATTGTGACATCACTATGCCCTTTCCCCCATTGTGACATCACAATGCAGTTTACCCCAATGTGACATCACAATGCCCTTTCCCCCATTGTGACATCACAATGCTGTTTTCCCTATTGTGACATCACAATGCCATTTCCTCCATTGTGACATCACAATGCCCTTTCCCCATTGTGACATCACAATGCCATTTCCCCCATTGTGACATCACAATGCCATTTCCCCCTTTGTGACATCACAATGCAGTTTACCCCATTGTGACATCACAATGCCCTTTCCCCCATTGTGACATCACCATGCCGTTTTCCCTATTGTGACATCACAATGCCATTTCCTCCATTGTGACATTACAATGCCCATTTCCCATTGTGACATCACAATGCCCATTCCCCATTGTGACATCACAATGCCATTTCTCACATTGTGACATCACAATGCCTTTTCCCCCATTGTGACGTCACAATGCAGTTTTCCCCATTGTGACATCACAATGCCCTTTCCACCATTGTGGCATCACAATGCAGTTTTCCCCATTGTGACATCACAATGCCCTTTCCCACATTGTGACATCACAATGCCGTTTTCCGCATTGTGACATCACAATGCCGTTTCCCCCATTGTGACATCACAGTGCCGTTTCCCCCATTGTGACATCACAATGCCCTTTCCCCCATTGTGACATCACAATGCCGTTTTCCCTATTGTGACATCACAATGCCATTTCCTCCATTGTGACATCACAATGCCCTTTCCCCATTGTGACATCACAATGCCCTTTCACCCATTGTGACATCACAATGCCTTTTCCCCCATTGTGACATCACAATGCAGTTTTCCCCATTGTGACATCACAATGCCCTTTCCCCCATTGTGACATCACGATGCCGTTTTCCGCATTGTGACATCACAATGCCCTTTCCCCCATTGTGACATCACAATGCAGTTTACCCCATTGTGACATCACAATGCCCTTTCCCCCATTGTGACATCACAATGCAGTTTTCCCTATTGTGACATCACAATGCCATTTCCTCCATTGTGACATCACAATGCCCTTTCCCCATTGTGATATCACAATGCCGTTTCCCCCATTGTGACATCACAATGCAGTTTACCCCATTGTGACATCACAATGCCCTTTCCACCATTGTGACATCACAATGCCGTTTTCCCCATTGGGACATCACAATGCCGTTTCCCCCATTGTGACATCACAATCCCATTTCCACCATTGTGACATCACAATGCCGTTTTCTGCATTGTGACATTACAATGCCCTTTCCCCCATTGTGACATCACAATGCAGTTTTCCCCATTGTGACATCACAATGCCCTTTCCCCCATTGTGACATCACAATGCCGTTTTCCCCATTGTGACATCACAATGCCCTTTCCCCCATTGTGACATCACAATCCCATTTCCCCCATTGTGACATCACAATGCCGTTTCCCCCATTGTGACATCAGAATGCTGTTTACCCCATTGTGACAGAACAATGCCCTTTCCCCCATTGTGACATCACAATGCCGTTTCCCTATTGTGACATCACAATGCCATTTCCCATTGTGACATCACAATGCCATTTTCCCTATTGTGACATCACAATGCCATTTCCTCCATTGTGACATCACAATGCCCTTTCCCCCATTGTGACATCACAATGCCCTTTCACCCATTTTGACATCACAATGCCATTTCCCACATTGTGACATCACAATGCCTTTTCCCCCATTGTGACATCACAATGCAGTTTACCCCATTGTGACATCACAATGCCCTTTCCACCATTGTGACATCACAATGCCGTTTTCCCCATTGGGACATCACAATGCCGTTTCCCCCATTGTGACATTACAATCCCATTTCCACCATTGTTACATCACAATGCCGTTTTCTGCATTGTGACATCACAATGCCCTTTCCCCCATTGTGACATCACAATGCAGTTTTCCCCATTGTGACATCACAATGCCCTTTCCCCCATTGTGACATCACAATGCCGTTTTCCCCATTGTGACATCACAATGCCCTTTCCCCCATTGTGACATCACAATGCCATTCTCCCCATTGTGACATCACAATGCCGTTTTCCCTATTGTGACATCACAATGCCCTTTCCCCCATTGTGACATCACAATGCCATTTCCCCCATTGTGACACCACAATGTCGTTTCCCCCATTGTGAAATCACAATGCAGTTTACCCCATTGTGACATCACAATGCCATTTCCCCCATTGTGACATCACAATGCAGTTTTCCCCATTGTGACATCACAATGCCCTTTCCCCCATTGTGACATCACAATGCAGTTTTCAAAATTTGTGACATCACAATGCGCTTTCCCCCATTGTGACATCACAATGCCCTTTCCCCCATTGTGACATCACAATGCCATTTCCCCCATTGTGACATCACAATGCCGTTTCCCCCATTGTGACATCACAATGCCGTTTCCCCCATTGTGACATCACAATGCCTTTTCCCCCATTTTGACATCACAATGCTGTTTTCCCCATTGTGACATCACAATTCCATTTCCCCCATTGTGACATTACAATGCCGTTTTCCCCATTGTGACATCACAATGCCCTTTCCCCCATTGTGACATCACAATGCAGTTTACCCCATTGTGACATCACAATGCCCTTTCCCCCATTGTGACATCACAATGCCGTTTTCCCTATTGTGACATCACAATGCCATTTCCTCCATTGTGACATCACAATGCCCTTTCCCCATTGTGACATCACAATGCCCTTTCACCCATTGTGACATCACAATGCCATTTCCCACATTGTGACATCACAATGCCTTTTCCCCCATTGTGACATCACAATGCAGTTTACCCCATTGTGAAATCACAATGCCCTTTCCACCATTGTGGCATCACAATGCAGTTTTCCCCATTGGGACATCACAATGCCGTTTCCCCCATTGTGACATCACAATCCCATTTCCACCATTGTGACATCACAATGCCGTTTTCTGCATTGTGACATCACAATGCCCTTTCCCCCATTGTGACATCACAATGCAGTTTTCCCCATTGTGACATCACAATGCCGTTTTCCCTATTGTGGCATCACAATGCCATTTCCTCCATTGTGACATCACAATGCCCTTTTCCCATTGTGACATCACAATGCCATTTCCCCCATTGTGACATCACAATGCCATTTTCCCCATTGTGACATCACAATGCAGTTTACCACATTGTGACATCACAATGCCCTTTCCCCCATTGTGACATCACAATGCCGTTTTCCCTATTGTGACATCACAATGCCATTTCCTCCATTGTGACATCACAATGCCCTTTCCCCATTGTGACATCACAATGCCCTTTCACCCATTGTGACATCACAATGCCTTTTCCCCCATTGTGACATCACAATGCAGTTTTCCCCATTGTGACATCACAAAGCCCTTTCCCCCATTGTGACATCACAATGCCGTTTTCCGCATTGTGACATCACAATGCCCTTTCCCCCATTGTGACATCACAATGCCATTTCCCACATTGTGACATCACAATGCCTTTTCCCCCATTGTGACATCACAATGCAGTTTTCCCCATTGTGACATCACAATGCGCTTTCCCCCATTGTGACATCACAATGCCATTTCCCCCATTGTGACATCACAATGCCCTTTCCCCCATTGTGACATCACAATGCCATTTCCCCCATTGTGACATCACAATGCCATTTCCCCCATTGTGACATCACAATGCAGTTTACCACATTGTGACATCACAATGCCCTTTCCCCCATTGTGACATCACAATGCCATTTTCCCTATTGTGACATCACAATGCCATTTCCTCCATTGTGACATCACAATGCCCTTTCCCCATTGTGACATCACAATGCCATTTCCCCCATTGTGACATCACAATGCCATTTCCCCCATTGTGACATCACAATGCAGTTTACCACATTGTGACATCACAATGCCCTTTCCCCCATTGTGACATCACAATGCCGTTTTCCCTATTGTGACATCACAATGCCATTTCCTCCATTGTGACATCACAATGCCCTTTCCCCATTGTGACACCACAATGCCCTTTCACCCATTGTGACATCACAATGCCTTTTCCCCCATTGTGACATCACAATGCAGTTTTCCCCATTGTGACATCACAATGCCCTTTCCCCCATTGTGACATCACAATGCCGTTTTCCGCATTGTGACATCACAATGCCCTTTCCCCCATTGTGACATCACAATGCAGTTTACCCCATTGTGACATCACAATGCCCTTTCCCCCATTGTGACATCACAATGCCGTTTTCCCTATTGTGACATCACAATGCCATTTCCTCCATTGTGACATCACAATGCCCTTTCCCCATTGTGATATCACAATGCCGTTTCCCCCATTGTGACATCACAATGTAGTTTACCCCATTGTGACATCACAATGCCCTTTCCACCATTGTGACATCACAATGCCGTTTTCCCCATTGGGACATCACAATGCCGTTTCCCCCATTGTGACATCACAATCCCATTTCCACCATTGTGACATCACAATGCCGTTTTCTGCATTGTGACAATACAATGCCCTTTCCCCCATTGTGACATCACAATGCAGTTTTCCCCATTGTGACATCACAATGCCCTTTCCCCCATTGTGACATCACAATGCCGTTTTCCCCATTGTGACATCACAATGCCCTTTCCCCCATTGTGACATCACAATCCCATTTCCCCCATTGTGACATCACAATGCCGTTTCCCCCATTGTGACATCAGAATGCCGTTTACCCCATTGTGACATCACAATGCCCTTTCCCCCATTGTGACATCACAATGCCCTTTCCCCATTGTGACATCACAATGCCATTTCCCCCATTGTGACATCACAATGCCATTTCCCCCATTGTGACATCACAATGCAGTTTACCACATTGTGACATCACAATGCCCTTTCCCACATTGTGACATCACAATGCCGTTTTCTCTATTGTGACATCACAATGCCATTTCCTCCATTGTGACATCACAATGCCCTTTCACCCATTGTGACATCACAATGCCATTTCCCACATTGTGACATCACAATGCCTTTTCCCCCATTGTGACATCACAATGCAGTTTACCCCATTGTGACATCACAATGCCCTTTCCACCATTGTGACATCACAATGCCGTTTTCGCCATTGGGACATCACAATGCCGTTTTCCCCATTGGGACATCACAATGCCGTTTCCCCCATTGTGACATCACAATCCCATTTCCACCATTGTGACATCACAATGCCGTTTTCCCCATTGGGACATCACAATGCCGTTTCCCCCATTGTGACATCACAATCCCATTTCCACCATTGTGACATCACAATGCCCTTTCCCCCATTGTGATATCACAATGCCATTCCCCCCATTGTGACATCACAATGCCGTTTTCCCTATTGTGACATCACAATGCCCTTTCCCCCATTGTGACATCACAATGCCATTTCCCCCATTGTGACACCACAATGCCGTTTCCCCCATTGTGACATCACAATGCCATTTCCCCCATTGTGACATCACAATGCAGTTTTCCCCATTGTGACATCACAATGCCCTTTCCCCCATTGTGACATCACAATGCCGTTTTCCGCATTGTGACATCACAATGCCCTTTCCCCCATTGTGACATCACAATGCAGTTTTCAAAATTTGTGACAACACAATGCGCTTTCCCCCATTGTGACATCACAATGCCCTTTCCCCCATTGTGACATCACAATGCCATTTCCCCCATTGTGACATCACAATGCCGTTTCCCCCATTGTGACATCACAGTGCCGTTTCCCCCATTGTGACATCACAATGCCGTTTCCCCCATTGTGACATCACAATGCCGTTTCCCCCATTGTGACATCACAATTCCATTTCCCCCATTGTGACATTACAATGCCGTTTTCCCCATTGTGACATCACTATGCCCTTTCCCCCATTGTGACATCACAATGCAGTTTACCCCAATGTGACATCACAATGCCCTTTCCCCCATTGTGACATCACAATGCTGTTTTCCCTATTGTGACATCACAATGCCATTTCCTCCATTGTGACATCACAATGCCCTTTCCCCATTGTGACATCACAATGCCATTTCCCCCATTGTGACATCACAATGCCATTTCCCCCTTTGTGACATCACAATGCAGTTTACCCCATTGTGACATCACAATGCCCTTTCCCCCATTGTGACATCACCATGCCGTTTTCCCTATTGTGACATCACAATGCCATTTCCTCCATTGTGACATTACAATGCCCATTTCCCATTGTGACATCACAATGCCCATTCCCCATTGTGACATCACAATGCCATTTCTCACATTGTGACATCACAATGCCTTTTCCCCCATTGTGACGTCACAATGCAGTTTTCCCCATTGTGACATCACAATGCCCTTTCCACCATTGTGGCATCACAATGCAGTTTTCCCCATTGTGACATCACAATGCCCTTTCCCACATTGTGACATCACAATGCCGTTTTCCGCATTGTGACATCACAATGCCCTTTCCCCCATTGTGACATCACAATGCACTTTCCCCCATTGTGACATCACAATGCCGTTTTCCGCATTGTGACATCACAATGCCCTCTACCCCATTGTGACATCACAATGCAGTTTTCCCCATTGTGACATCACAATGCGCTTTCCCCCATTGTGACATCACAATGCCCTTTCCCCCATTGTGACATCACAATGCCCTTTCCCCCATTGTGACATCACAATGCCATTTCCCCCATTGTGACATCACAATGCCGTTTCCCCCATTGTGACATCACAATGCAGTTTACCCCATTGTGACATCACAATGCCCTTTCCCCCATTGTGACATCACAATGCCGTTTCCCTATTGTGACATCACAATGCCATTTCCTCCATTGTGACATCACAATGCCCTTTCCCCATTGTGACATCACAATGCCATTTCCCCCATTGTGACATCACAATGCCATTTCCCCCATTGTGACATCACAATGCCATTTCCCCCATTGTGACATCACAATGCAGTTAACCACATTGTGACATCACAATGCCCTTTCCCCCATTGTGACATCACAATGCCGTTTTCCCTATTGTGACATCACAATGCCATTTCCCACATTGTGACATCACAATGCCATTTCCCCCATTGTGACATCACAATGCCCTTTCCCCCATTGTGACATCACAATGCCGTTTTCCCTATTGTGACATCACAATGCCATTTCACACATTGTGACATCACAATGCCTTTTCCCCCATTGTGACATCACAATGCAGTTTTCCCCCCATTGTGACATCACAATGCCGTTTTCGGCATTGTGACATCACAATGCCCTTCCCCCCCATTGTGACATCACAATGCCGTTTTCGGCATTGTGACATCACAATGCCCTTTCCCCCATTGTGACATCACAATGCAGTTTACCCCATTGTGACATCACAATACCCTTTCCCCCATTGTGACATCACAATGCTGTTTTTCCCATTGTGACATCACAATTCCATTTCCCCCATTGTGACATTACAATGCCGTTTTCCCCATTGTGACATCACAATGCCCTTTCCCCCATTGTGACATCACAATGCCATTTCCTCCATTGTGACATCACAATGCCGTTTCCCCCATTGTGACATCACAATGCAGTTTACCCCATTGTGACATCACAATGCCCTTTCCCCCATTGTGACATTACAATGCCGTTTTCCCTATTGTGACATCACAATGCCATTTGCTCCATTGTGACATCACAATGCCCTTTCCCCATTGTGATATCACAATGCCGTTTTCCCCATTGTGACATCACAATGCGCTTTCCCCCATTGTGACATCACAATGCCCTTTCCCCCATTGTGACATCACAATGCCCTTTCCCCCATTGTGACATCAAAATGCCATTTCCCCCATTGTGACATCACAATGCCATTTCCCCCATTGTGACATCACAATGCAGTTTACCACATTGTGACATCACAATGCAGTTTACCACATTGTGACATCACAATGCCCTTTCCCCCATTGTGACATCACAATGCCGTTTTCCCTATTGTGACATCACAATGCCATTTCCTCCATTGTGACATCACAATGCCCTTTCCCCATTGTGACATCACAATGCCATTTCCCCCATTGTGACATCACAATGCCATTTCCCCCATTGTGACATCACAATGCAGTTTACCACATTGTGACATCACAATGCCCTTTCCCCCATTGTGACATCACAATGCCCTTTCCCCCATTGTGACATCACAATGCCGTTTTCCGCATTGTGACATCACAATGCCCTTTCCCCCATTGTGACATCACAATGCAGTTTTCAAAATTTGTGACATCACAATTCGCTTTCCCCCATTGTGACATCACAATGCCCTTTCCCCCATTGTGACATCACAATGCCATTTCCCCCATTGTGACATCACAATGCCGTTTCCCCTATTGTGACATCACAATGCCCTTTCCCCCATTGTGACATCACAATGCCGTTTCCCCCATTGTGACATCACAATGCCGTTTCCCCCATTGTGACATCACAATGCTGTTTTCCCCATTGTGACATCACAATTCCATTTCCCCATTGTGACATTACAATGCCGTTTTCCCCATTGTGACATCACAATGCCCTTTCCCCCATTGTGACATCACAATGCAGTTTACCCCATTGTGACATCACAATGCCCTCCCCCCCATTGTGACATCACAATGCCGTTTTCCCTATTGTGACATCACAATGCCATTTTCTCCATTGTGACATCACAATGCCCTTTCCCCATTGTGACATCACAATGCCATTTCCCCCATTGTGACATCACAATGCCATTTCCCCCATTGTGACATCACAATGCAGTTTACCCCATTGTGACATCACAATGCCCTTTCCCCCATTGTGACATCACCATGCCGTTTTCCCTATTGTGACATCACAATGCCATTTCCTCCATTGTGACATTACAATGCCCATTTCCCATTGTGACATCACAATGCCCATTCCCCATTGTGACATCACAATGCCATTTCTCACATTGTGACATCACAATGCCTTTTCCCCCATTGTGACGTCACAATGCAGTTTTCCCCATTGTGACATCACAATGCCCTTTCCACCATTGTGGCATCACAATGCAGTTTTTCCCATTGTGACATCACAATGCCCTTTCCCCCATTGTGACATCACAATGCCGTTTTCCGCATTGTGACATCACAATGCCCTTTCCCCCATTGTGACATCACAATGCACTTTCCCCCATTGTGACATCACAATGCCGTTTTCCGCATTGTGACATCACAATGCCCTCTCCCCCATTGTGACATCACAATGCAGTTTTCCCCATTGTGACATCACAATGCGCTTTCCCCCATTGTGACATCACAATGCCCTTTCCCCCATTGTGACATCACAATGCCCTTTCCCCCATTGTGACATCACAATGCCATTTCCCCCATTGTGACATCACAATGCCGTTTCCCCCATTGTGACATCACAATGCAGTTTACCCCATTGTGACATCACAATGCCCTTTCCCCCATTGTGACATCACAATGCCATTTCCCTATTGTGACATCACAATGCCATTTCCTCCATTGTGACATCACAATGCCCTTTCCCCATTGTGACATCACAATGCCATTTCCCCCATTGTGACATCACAATGCCATTTCCCCCATTGTGACATCACAATGCCGTTTTCCCTATTGTGACATCACAATGCCATTTCCCACATTGTGACATCACAATGCCATTTCCCCCATTGTGACATCACAATGCTCTTTCCCCCATTGTGACATCACAATGCCGTTTTCCCTATTGTGACATCACAATGCCATTCCCACATTGTGACATCGCAATGCCTTTTCCCCCATTGTGACATCACAATGCAGTTTTCCCCATTGTGACATCACAATGCCCTTCCCCCCCATTGTGACATCACAATGCCGTTTTCGGCATTGTGACATCACAATGCCCTTTCCCCCATTGTGACATCACAATCAGCTTACCCCATTGTGACATCACAATGCCCTTTCCCCCATTGTGACATCACAATGCAGTTTACCCCATTGTGACATCACAATGCCCTTTCCACCATTGTGACATCACAATGCTGTTTTTCCCATTGTGACATCACAATTCCATTTCCCCCATTGTGACATTACAATGCCGTTTTCCCCATTGTGACATCACAATGCCCTTTCCCCCATTGTGACATCACAATGCCATTTCCTCCATTGTGACATCACAATGCCGTTTCCCCCATTGTGACATCACAATGCAGTTTACCCCATTGTGACATCACAATGCCCTTTCCCCCATTGTGACATCACAATGCCGTTTTCCCTATTGTGACATCACAATGCCATTTGCTCCATTGTGACATCACAATGCCCTTTCCCCATTGTGATATCACAATGCCGTTTTCCCCATTGTGACATCACAATGCGCTTTCCCCCATTGTGACATCACAATGCCCTTTCCCCCATTGTGACATCACAATGCCCTTTCCCCCATTGTGACATCAAAATGCCATTTCCCCCATTGTGACATCACAATGCCATTTCCCCCATTGTGACATCACAATGCAGTTTACCACATTGTGACATCACAATGCCCTTTCCCCCATTGTGACATCACAATCCCGTTTTCCCTATTGTGACATCACAATGCCATTTCCTCCATTGTGACATCACAATGCCCTTTCCCCATTGTGACATCACAATGCCATTTCCCCCATTGTGACATCACAATGCAGTTTACCACATTGTGACATCACAGTGCCCTTTCCCCCATTGTGACATCACAATGCCGTTTTCCCTATTGTGACATCACAATGCCATTTCCTCCATTGTGACATCACAATGCCCTTTCCCCATTGTGACATCACAATGCCCTTTCACCCATTGTGACATCACAATGCCTTTTCCCCCATTGTGACATCACAATGCAGTTTTCCCCATTGTGACATCACAATGCCCTTTCCCCCATTGTGACATCACAATGCCGTTTTCCGCATTGTGACATCACAATGCCCTTTCCCCCATTGTGACATCACAATGCAGTTTACCCCATTGTGACATCACAATGCCCTTTCCCCCATTGTGACATCACAATGCAGTTTTCCCTATTGTGACATCACAATGCCATTTCCTCCATTGTGACATCACAATGCCCTTTCCCCATTGTGATATCACAATGCCGTTTCCCCCATTGTGACATTACAATGCAGTTTACCCCATTGTGACATCACAATGCCCTTTCCACCATTGTGACATCACAATGCCGTTTTCCCCATTGGGACATCACAATGCCGTTTCCCCCATTGTGACATCACAATCCCATTTCCACCATTGTGACATCACAATGCCGTTTTCTGCATTGTGACATTACAATGCCCTTTCCCCCATTGTGACATCACAATGCAGTTTTCCCCATTGTGACATCACAATGCCCTTTCCCCCATTGTGACATCACAATGCCGTTTTCCCCATTGTGACATCACAATGCCCTTTCCCCCATTGTGACATCACAATCCCATTTCCCCCATTGTGACATCACAATGCCGTTTCCCCCATTGTGACATCAGAATGCTGTTTACCCCATTGTGACATCACAATGCCCTTTCCCCCATTGTGACATCACAATGCCGTTTCCCTATTGTGACATCACAATGCCATTTCCCATTGTGACATCACAATGCCCTTTCCCCATTGTGACATCACAATGCCATTTCCCACATTGTGACATCACAATGCCTTTTCCCCCATTGTGACATCACAATGCAGTTTACCCTATTGTGACATCACAATGCCCTTTCCACCATTGTGACATCACAATGCCGTTTTCCCCATTGGGACATCACAATGCCGTTTCCCCCATTGTGACATCACAATCCCATTTCCACCATTGTGACATCACAATGCCGTTTTCTGCATTGTGACATCACAATGCCCTTTCCCCCATTGTGACATCACAATGCAGTTTTCCCCATTGTGACATCACAATGCCCTTTCCCCCATTGTGACATCACAATGCCGTTTTCCCCATTGTGACATCACAATGCCCTTTCCCCCATTGTGACATCACAATGCCATTCCCCCCATTGTGACATCACAATGCCCTCTCCCCCATTGTGACATCACAATGCAGTTTCCCCCATTGTGACATCACAATGCCGTTTCCCCCATTGTGACATCACAATGCCGTTTCCCCCATTGTGACATCACAATGCCGTTTTCCCCATTGTGACATCACAATGCCATTTCCTCCATTGTGACATCACAATGCCCTTTCCCCATTGTGACATCACAATGCCATTTCCCCCATTGTGACATCACAATGCCGTTTCCCCCATTGTGACATCACAATGCAGTTTTCCCCATTGTGACATCACAATGCCCTTTCCACCATTGTGGCATCACAATGCAGTTTTCCCCATTGTGACATCACAATGCCCTTTCCCCCATTGTGACATCACAATGCCGTTTTCCGCATTGTGACATCACAATGCCCTTTCCCCCATTGTGACATCACAATGCACTTTCCCCCATTGTGACATCACAATGCCGTTTTCCGCATTGTGACATCACAATGCCCTCTCCCCCATTGTGACATCACAATGCAGTTTCCCCCATTGTGACATCACAATGCCGTTTCCCCCATTGTGACATCACAATGCAGTTTACCCCATTGTGACATCACAATGCCCATTCCCCCATTGTGACATCACCATGCCGTTTTCCCTATTGTGACATCACAATGCCATTTCCTCCATTGTGACATCACAATGCCCTTTCCCCATTGTGACATCACAATGCCATTTCCCCCATTGTGACATCACAATGCCATTTCCCCCATTGTGACATCACAATGCAGTTTACCACATTGTAACATCACAATGCCCTTTCCCCCATTGTGACTTCACAATGCCGTTTTCCCTATTGTGACATCACAATGCCATTTCCTCCATTGTGACATCACAATGCCCTTTCCCCATTGTGACATCACAATGCCCTTTCACCCATTGTGACATCACAATGCCTTTTCCCCCATTGTGACATCACAATGCCCTTTCTCCCATTGTGACATCACAATGCCGTTTTCCACATTGTGACATCACAATGCCCTTTCCCCCATTGTGACATCACAATGCAGTTTACCCCATTGTGACATCACAATGCCCTTTCCCCGATTGTGACATCACAATGCCGTTTCCCTATTGAGACATCACAATGCCATTTCCCATTGTGACATCACAATGCCCTTTCCCCATTGTGACATCACAATGCCATTTCCCCCATTGTGACATCACAATGCCATTTCCCCCATTGTGACATCACAATGCAGTTTACCACATTGTGACATCACAATGCCGTTTTCCCTATTGTGACATCACAATGCCATTTCCTCCATTGTGACATCACAATGCCCTTTCCCCATTGTGACATCACAATGCCCTTTCACCCATTGTGACATCACAATGCCATTTCCCACATTGTGACATCACAATGCCTTTTCCCCCATTGTGACATCACAATGCAGTTTACCCTATTGTGACATCACAATGCCATTTCCTCCATTGTGACATCACAATGCCCTTTCCCCATTGTGATATCACAATGCAGTTTACCCCATTGTGACATCACAATGCCCTTTCCACCATTGTGACATCACAATGCCGTTTTTTCCCCATTGGGACATCACAATGCCGTTTCCCCCATTGTGACATCACAATCCCATTTCCACCATTGTGACATCACAATGCCGTTTTCTGCATTGTGACATTACAATGCCCTTTCCCCCATTGTGACATCACAATGCAGTTTTCCCCATTGTGACATCACAATGCCCTTTCCCCCATTGTGACATCACAATGCCGTTTTCCCCATTGTGACATCACAATGCCCTTTCCCCCATTGTGACATCACAATGCCCTTTCCCCCATTGTGACATCACAATGCACTTTCCCCCATTGTGACATCACAATGCCGTTTTCCGCATTGTGACATCACAATGCCCTCTCCCCCATTGTGACATCACAATGCAGTTTCCCCCATTGTGACATCACAATGCCGTTTCCCCCATTGTGACATCACAATGCAGTTTACCCCATTGTGACATCACAATGCCCATTCCCCCATTGTGACATCACCATGCCGTTTTCCCTATTGTGACATCACAATGCCATTTCCTCCATTGTGACATCACAATGCCCTTTCCCCATTGTGACATCACAATGCCATTTCCCCCATTGTGACATCACAATGCCATTTCCCCCATTGTGACATCACAATGCAGTTTACCACATTGTAACATCACAATGCCCTTTCCCCCATTGTGACTTCACAATGCCGTTTTCCCTATTGTGACATCACAATGCCATTTCCTCCATTGTGACATCACAATGCCCTTTCCCCATTGTGACATCACAATGCCCTTTCACCCATTGTGACATCACAATGCCTTTTCCCCCATTGTGACATCACAATGCCCTTTCTCCCATTGTGACATCACAATGCCGTTTTCCACATTGTGAAATCACAATGCCCTTTCCCCCATTGTGACATCACAATGCAGTTTACCCCATTGTGACATCACAATGCCCTTTCCCCGATTGTGACATCACAATGCCGTTTCCCTATTGAGACATCACAATGCCATTTCCCATTGTGACATCACAATGCCCTTTCCCCATTGTGACATCACAATGCCATTTCCCCCATTGTGACATCACAATGCCATTTCCCCCATTGTGACATCACAATGCAGTTTACCACATTGTGACATCACAATGCCGTTTTCCCTATTGTGACATCACAATGCCATTTCCTCCATTGTGACATCACAATGCCCTTTCCCCATTGTGACATCACAATGCCCTTTCACCCATTGTGACATCACAATGCCATTTCCCACATTGTGACATCACAATGCCTTTTCCCCCATTGTGACATCACAATGCAGTTTACCCTATTGTGACATCACAATGCCATTTCCTCCATTGTGACATCACAATGCCCTTTCCCCATTGTGATATCACAATGCAGTTTACCCCATTGTGACATCACAATGCCCTTTCCACCATTGTGACATCACAATGCCGTTTTTTCCCCATTGGGACATCACAATGCCGTTTCCCCCATTGTGACATCACAATGCCCTTTCCCCATTGTGACATCACAATGCCATTTCCCCCATTGTGACATCACAATGCCATTTCCCCCATTGTGACATCACAATGCAGTTTACCCCATTGTGACATCACAATGCCCTTTCCCCCATTGTGACATCACCATGCCGTTTTCCCTATTGTGACATCACAATGCCATTTCCTCCATTGTGACATTACAATGCCCATTTCCCATTGTGACATCACAATGCCCATTCCCCATTGTGACATCACAATGCCATTTCTCACATTGTGACATCACAATGCCTTTTCCCCCATTGTGACGTCACAATGCAGTTTTCCCCATTGTGACATCACAATGCCCTTTCCACCATTGTGGCATCACAATGCAGTTTTTCCCATTGTGACATCACAATGCCCTTTCCCCCATTGTGACATCACAATGCCGTTTTCCGCATTGTGACATCACAATGCCCTTTCCCCCATTGTGACATCACAATGCACTTTCCCCCATTGTGACATCACAATGCCGTTTTCCGCATTGTGACATCACAATGCCCTCTCCCCCATTGTGACATCACAATGCAGTTTTCCCCATTGTGACATCACAATGCGCTTTCCCCCATTGTGACATCACAATGCCCTTTCCCCCATTGTGACATCACAATGCCCTTTCCCCCATTGTGACATCACAATGCCATTTCCCCCATTGTGACATCACAATGCCGTTTCCCCCATTGTGACATCACAATGCAGTTTACCCCATTGTGACATCACAATGCCCTTTCCCCCATTGTGACATCACAATGCCATTTCCCTATTGTGACATCACAATGCCATTTCCTCCATTGTGACATCACAATGCCCTTTCCCCATTGTGACATCACAATGCCATTTCCCCCATTGTGACATCACAATGCCATTTCCCCCATTGTGACATCACAATGCCGTTTTCCCTATTGTGACATCACAATGCCATTTCCCCCATTGTGACATCACAATGCCATTTCCCCCATTGTGACATCACAATGCTCTTTCCCCCATTGTGACATCACAATGCCGTTTTCCCTATTGTGACATCACAATGCCATGCCCACATTGTGACATCGCAATGCCTTTTCCCCCATTGTGACATCACAATGCAGTTTTCCCCATTGTGACATCACAATGCCCTTCCCCCCCATTGTGACATCACAATGCCGTTTTCGGCATTGTGACATCACAATGCCCTTTCCCCCATTGTGACATCACAATCAGCTTACCCCATTGTGACATCACAATGCCCTTTCCCCCATTGTGACATCACAATGCAGTTTACCCCATTGTGACATCACAATGCCCTTTCCACCATTGTGACATCACAATGCTGTTTTTCCCATTGTGACATCACAATTCCATTTCCCCCATTGTGACATTACAATGCCGTTTTCCCCATTGTGACATCACAATGCCCTTTCCCCCATTGTGACATCACAATGCCATTTCCTCCATTGTGACATCACAATGCCGTTTCCCCCATTGTGACATCACAATGCAGTTTACCCCATTGTGACATCACAATGCCCTTTCCCCCATTGTGACATCACAATGCCGTTTTCCCTATTGTGACATCACAATGCCATTTGCTCCATTGTGACATCACAATGCCCTTTCCCCATTGTGATATCACAATGCCGTTTTCCCCATTGTGACATCACAATGCGCTTTCCCCCATTGTGACATCACAATGCCCTTTCCCCCATTGTGACATCACAATGCCCTTTCCCCCATTGTGACATCAAAATGCCATTTCCCCCATTGTGACATCACAATGCCATTTCCCCCATTGTGACATCACAATGCAGTTTACCACATTGTGACATCACAATGCCCTTTCCCCCATTGTGACATCACAATCCCGTTTTCCCTATTGTGACATCACAATGCCATTTCCTCCATTGTGACATCACAATGCCCTTTCCCCATTGTGACATCACAATGCCATTTCCCCCATTGTGACATCACAATGCAGTTTACCACATTGTGACATCACAGTGCCCTTTCCCCCATTGTGACATCACAATGCCGTTTTCCCTATTGTGACATCACAATGCCATTTCCTCCATTGTGACATCACAATGCCCTTTCCCCATTGTGACATCACAATGCCCTTTCACCCATTGTGACATCACAATGCCTTTTCCCCCATTGTGACATCACAATGCAGTTTTCCCCATTGTGACATCACAATGCCCTTTCCCCCATTGTGACATCACAATGCCGTTTTCCGCATTGTGACATCACAATGCCCTTTCCCCCATTGTGACATCACAATGCAGTTTACCCCATTGTGACATCACAATGCCCTTTCCCCCATTGTGACATCACAATGCAGTTTTCCCTATTGTGACATCACAATGCCATTTCCTCCATTGTGACATCACAATGCCCTTTCCCCATTGTGATATCACAATGCCGTTTCCCCCATTGTGACATTACAATGCAGTTTACCCCATTGTGACATCACAATGCCCTTTCCACCATTGTGACATCACAATGCCGTTTTCCCCATTGGGACATCACAATGCCGTTTCCCCCATTGTGACATCACAATCCCATTTCCACCATTGTGACATCACAATGCCGTTTTCTGCATTGTGACATCACAATGCCCTTTCCCCCATTGTGACATCACAATGCAGTTTTCCCCATTGTGACATCACAATGCCCTTTCCCCCATTGTGACATCACAATGCCGTTTTCCCCATTGTGACATCACAATGCCCTTTCCCCCATTGTGACATCACAATCCCATTTCCCCCATTGTGACATCACAATGCCGTTTCCCCCATTGTGACATCAGAATGCTGTTTACCCCATTGTGACATCACAATGCCCTTTCCCCCATTGTGACATCACAATGCCGTTTCCCTATTGTGACATCACAATGCCATTTCCCATTGTGACATCACAATGCCCTTTCCCCATTGTGACATCACAATGCCATTTCCCCCATTGTGACATCACAATGCCCTTTCCCCCATTGTGACATCACAATGCCGTTTTCCCTATTGTGACATCACAATGCCATTTCCTCCATTGTGACATCACAATGCCCTTTCCCCATTGTGACATCACAATGCCATTTCCCCCATTGTGACATCACAATGCCATTTCCCCCATTGTGACATCACAAAGCAGTTTACCACATTGTGACATCACAGTGCCCTTTCCCCCATTGTGACATCACAATGCCGTTTTCCCTATTGTGACATCACAATGCCATTTCCTCCATTGTGACATCACAATGCCCTTTCCCCATTGTGACATCACAATGCCCTTTCACCCATTGTGACATCACAATGCCTTTTCCCCCATTGTGACATCACAATGCAGTTTACCCCATTGTGACATCACAATGCCATTTCCTCCATTGTGACATCACAATGCCCTTTCCCCATTGTGATATCACAATGCCGTTTCCCCCATTGTGACATCACAATGCCCTTTCCACCATTGTGACATCACAATGCCGTTTTCCCCATTGGGACATCACAATGCCCTTTCCACCATTGTGACATCACAATGCCGTTTTCCCCATTGGGACATCACAATGCCGTTTCCCCCATTGTGACATCACAATCCCATTTCCACCATTGTGACATCACAATGCCGTTTTCTGCATTGTGACATTACAATGCCCTTTCCCCCATTGTGACATCACAATGCAGTTTTCCCCATTGTGACATCACAATGCCCTTTCCCCCATTGTGACATCACAATGCCGTTTTCCCCATTGTGACATCACAATGCCCTTTCCCCCATTGTGACATCACAATCCCATTTCCCCCATTGTGACATCACAATGCCGTTTCCCCCATTGTGACATCAGAATGCTGTTTACCCCATTGTGACATCACAATGCCCTTTCCCCCATTGTGACATCACAATGCCGTTTCCCTATTGTGACATCACAATGCCATTTCCCATTGTGACATCACAATGCCCTTTCCCCATTGTGACATCACAATGCCATTTCCCCCATTGTGACATCACAATGCCATTTCCCCCATTGTGACATCACAATGCAGTTTACCACATTGTGACATCACAATGCCCTTTCCCCCATTGTGACATCACAATGCCGTTTTCCCTATTGTGACATCACAATGCCATTTCCTCCATTGTGACATCACAATGCCCTTTCCATATTGTGACATCACAATGCCCTTTCACCCATTGTGACATCACAATGCCATTTCCCACATTGTGACATCACAATGCCTTTTCCCCCATTGTGACATCACAATGCAGTTTACCCCATTGTGACATCACAATGCCCTTTCCACCATTGTGACATCACAATGCCGTTTTCCCCATTGGGACATCACAATGCCGTTTCCCCCATTGTGACATCACAATCCCATTTCCACTATTGTGACATCACAATGCCGTTTTCTGCATTGTGACATCACAATGCCCTTTCCCCCATTGTGACATCACAATGCCGTTTTCCCCATTGTGACATCACAATGCCCTTTCCCCCATTGTGACATCACAATGCCATTCCCCCCATTGTGACATCACAATGCCGTTTTCCCTATTGTGACATCACAATGCCCTTTCCCCCATTGTGACATCACAATGCCATTTCCCCCATTGTGACACCACAATGTCGTTTCCCTCATTGTGAAATCACAATGCAGTTTACCCCATTGTGACATCACAATGCCATTTCCCCCATTGTGACATCACAATGCAGTTTTCCCCATTGTGACATCACAATGCCCTTTCCCCCATTGTGACATCACAATGCCGTTTTCCGGATTGTGACATCACAATGCCATTTCCCCCATTGTGACATCACAATGCAGTTTTCAAAATTTGTGACATCACAATGCGCTTTCCCCCATTGTGACATCACAATGCCCTTTCCCCCATTGTGACATCACAATGCCATTTCCCCCATTGTGACATCACAATGCCCTTTCACCCATTGTGACATCACAATGCAGTTTACCCCATTGTGACATCACAATGCCCATTCCCCCATTGTGACATCACCATGCCGTTTTCCCTATTGTGACATCACAATGCCATTTCCTCCATTGTGACATCACAATGCCCTTTCCCCATTGTGACATCACAATGCCATTTCCCCCATTGTGACATCACAATGCCATTTCCCCCATTGTGACATCACAATGCAGTTTACCACATTGTAACATCACAATGCCCTTTCCCCCATTGTGACTTCACAATGCCGTTTTCCCTATTGTGACATCACAATGCCATTTCCTCCATTGTGACATCACAATGCCCTTTCCCCATTGTGACATCACAATGCCCTTTCACCCATTGTGACATCACAATGCCTTTTCCCCCATTGTGACATCACAATGCCCTTTCTCCCATTGTGACATCACAATGCCGTTTTCCACATTGTGAAATCACAATGCCCTTTCCCCCATTGTGACATCACAATGCAGTTTACCCCATTGTGACATCACAATGCCCTTTCCCCGATTGTGACATCACAATGCCGTTTCCCTATTGAGACATCACAATGCCATTTCCCATTGTGACATCACAATGCCCTTTCCCCATTGTGACATCACAATGCCATTTCCCCCATTGTGACATCACAATGCCATTTCCCCCATTGTGACATCACAATGCAGTTTACCACATTGTGACATCACAATGCCGTTTTCCCTATTGTGACATCACAATGCCATTTCCTCCATTGTGACATCACAATGCCCTTTCCCCATTGTGACATCACAATGCCCTTTCACCCATTGTGACATCACAATGCCATTTCCCACATTGTGACATCACAATGCCTTTTCCCCCATTGTGACATCACAATGCAGTTTACCCTATTGTGACATCACAATGCCATTTCCTCCATTGTGACATCACAATGCCCTTTCCCCATTGTGATATCACAATGCAGTTTACCCCATTGTGACATCACAATGCCCTTTCCACCATTGTGACATCACAATGCCGTTTTTTCCCCATTGGGACATCACAATGCCGTTTCCCCCATTGTGACATCACAATGCCCTTTCCCCATTGTGACATCACAATGCCATTTCCCCCATTGTGACATCACAATGCCATTTCCCCCATTGTGACATCACAATGCAGTTTACCCCATTGTGACATCACAATGCCCTTTCCCCCATTGTGACATCACCATGCCGTTTTCCCTATTGTGACATCACAATGCCATTTCCTCCATTGTGACATTACAATGCCCATTTCCCATTGTGACATCACAATGCCCATTCCCCATTGTGACATCACAATGCCATTTCTCACATTGTGACATCACAATGCCTTTTCCCCCATTGTGACGTCACAATGCAGTTTTCCCCATTGTGACATCACAATGCCCTTTCCACCATTGTGGCATCACAATGCAGTTTTTCCCATTGTGACATCACAATGCCCTTTCCCCCATTGTGACATCACAATGCCGTTTTCCGCATTGTGACATCACAATGCCCTTTCCCCCATTGTGACATCACAATGCACTTTCCCCCATTGTGACATCACAATGCCGTTTTCCGCATTGTGACATCACAATGCCCTCTCCCCCATTGTGACATCACAATGCAGTTTTCCCCATTGTGACATCACAATGCGCTTTCCCCCATTGTGACATCACAATGCCCTTTCCCCCATTGTGACATCACAATGCCCTTTCCCCCATTGTGACATCACAATGCCATTTCCCCCATTGTGACATCACAATGCCGTTTCCCCCATTGTGACATCACAATGCAGTTTACCCCATTGTGACATCACAATGCCCTTTCCCCCATTGTGACATCACAATGCCATTTCCCTATTGTGACATCACAATGCCATTTCCTCCATTGTGACATCACAATGCCCTTTCCCCATTGTGACATCACAATGCCATTTCCCCCATTGTGACATCACAATGCCATTTCCCCCATTGTGACATCACAATGCCGTTTTCCCTATTGTGACATCACAATGCCATTTCCCCCATTGTGACATCACAATGCCATTTCCCCCATTGTGACATCACAATGCTCTTTCCCCCATTGTGACATCACAATGCCGTTTTCCCTATTGTGACATCACAATGCCATGCCCACATTGTGACATCGCAATGCCTTTTCCCCCATTGTGACATCACAATGCAGTTTTCCCCATTGTGACATCACAATGCCCTTCCCCCCCATTGTGACATCACAATGCCGTTTTCGGCATTGTGACATCACAATGCCCTTTCCCCCATTGTGACATCACAATCAGCTTACCCCATTGTGACATCACAATGCCCTTTCCCCCATTGTGACATCACAATGCAGTTTACCCCATTGTGACATCACAATGCCCTTTCCACCATTGTGACATCACAATGCTGTTTTTCCCATTGTGACATCACAATTCCATTTCCCCCATTGTGACATTACAATGCCGTTTTCCCCATTGTGACATCACAATGCCCTTTCCCCCATTGTGACATCACAATGCCATTTCCTCCATTGTGACATCACAATGCCGTTTCCCCCATTGTGACATCACAATGCAGTTTACCCCATTGTGACATCACAATGCCCTTTCCCCCATTGTGACATCACAATGCCGTTTTCCCTATTGTGACATCACAATGCCATTTGCTCCATTGTGACATCACAATGCCCTTTCCCCATTGTGATATCACAATGCCGTTTTCCCCATTGTGACATCACAATGCGCTTTCCCCCATTGTGACATCACAATGCCCTTTCCCCCATTGTGACATCACAATGCCCTTTCCCCCATTGTGACATCAAAATGCCATTTCCCCCATTGTGACATCACAATGCCATTTCCCCCATTGTGACATCACAATGCAGTTTACCACATTGTGACATCACAATGCCCTTTCCCCCATTGTGACATCACAATCCCGTTTTCCCTATTGTGACATCACAATGCCATTTCCTCCATTGTGACATCACAATGCCCTTTCCCCATTGTGACATCACAATGCCATTTCCCCCATTGTGACATCACAATGCAGTTTACCACATTGTGACATCACAGTGCCCTTTCCCCCATTGTGACATCACAATGCCGTTTTCCCTATTGTGACATCACAATGCCATTTCCTCCATTGTGACATCACAATGCCCTTTCCCCATTGTGACATCACAATGCCCTTTCACCCATTGTGACATCACAATGCCTTTTCCCCCATTGTGACATCACAATGCAGTTTTCCCCATTGTGACATCACAATGCCCTTTCCCCCATTGTGACATCACAATGCCGTTTTCCGCATTGTGACATCACAATGCCCTTTCCCCCATTGTGACATCACAATGCAGTTTACCCCATTGTGACATCACAATGCCCTTTCCCCCATTGTGACATCACAATGCAGTTTTCCCTATTGTGACATCACAATGCCATTTCCTCCATTGTGACATCACAATGCCCTTTCCCCATTGTGATATCACAATGCCGTTTCCCCCATTGTGACATTACAATGCAGTTTACCCCATTGTGACATCACAATGCCCTTTCCACCATTGTGACATCACAATGCCGTTTTCCCCATTGGGACATCACAATGCCGTTTCCCCCATTGTGACATCACAATCCCATTTCCACCATTGTGACATCACAATGCCGTTTTCTGCATTGTGACATCACAATGCCCTTTCCCCCATTGTGACATCACAATGCAGTTTTCCCCATTGTGACATCACAATGCCCTTTCCCCCATTGTGACATCACAATGCCGTTTTCCCCATTGTGACATCACAATGCCCTTTCCCCCATTGTGACATCACAATCCCATTTCCCCCATTGTGACATCACAATGCCGTTTCCCCCATTGTGACATCAGAATGCTGTTTACCCCATTGTGACATCACAATGCCCTTTCCCCCATTGTGACATCACAATGCCGTTTCCCTATTGTGACATCACAATGCCATTTCCCATTGTGACATCACAATGCCCTTTCCCCATTGTGACATCACAATGCCATTTCCCCCATTGTGACATCACAATGCCCTTTCCCCCATTGTGACATCACAATGCCGTTTTCCCTATTGTGACATCACAATGCCATTTCCTCCATTGTGACATCACAATGCCCTTTCCCCATTGTGACATCACAATGCCATTTCCCCCATTGTGACATCACAATGCCATTTCCCCCATTGTGACATCACAAAGCAGTTTACCACATTGTGACATCACAGTGCCCTTTCCCCCATTGTGACATCACAATGCCGTTTTCCCTATTGTGACATCACAATGCCATTTCCTCCATTGTGACATCACAATGCCCTTTCCCCATTGTGACATCACAATGCCCTTTCACCCATTGTGACATCACAATGCCTTTTCCCCCATTGTGACATCACAATGCAGTTTACCCCATTGTGACATCACAATGCCATTTCCTCCATTGTGACATCACAATGCCCTTTCCCCATTGTGATATCACAATGCCGTTTCCCCCATTGTGACATCACAATGCCCTTTCCACCATTGTGACATCACAATGCCGTTTTCCCCATTGGGACATCACAATGCCCTTTCCACCATTGTGACATCACAATGCCGTTTTCCCCATTGGGACATCACAATGCCGTTTCCCCCATTGTGACATCACAATCCCATTTCCACCATTGTGACATCACAATGCCGTTTTCTGCATTGTGACATTACAATGCCCTTTCCCCCATTGTGACATCACAATGCAGTTTTCCCCATTGTGACATCACAATGCCCTTTCCCCCATTGTGACATCACAATGCCGTTTTCCCCATTGTGACATCACAATGCCCTTTCCCCCATTGTGACATCACAATCCCATTTCCCCCATTGTGACATCACAATGCCGTTTCCCCCATTGTGACATCAGAATGCTGTTTACCCCATTGTGACATCACAATGCCCTTTCCCCCATTGTGACATCACAATGCCGTTTCCCTATTGTGACATCACAATGCCATTTCCCATTGTGACATCACAATGCCCTTTCCCCATTGTGACATCACAATGCCATTTCCCCCATTGTGACATCACAATGCCATTTCCCCCATTGTGACATCACAATGCAGTTTACCACATTGTGACATCACAATGCCCTTTCCCCCATTGTGACATCACAATGCCGTTTTCCCTATTGTGACATCACAATGCCATTTCCTCCATTGTGACATCACAATGCCCTTTCCATATTGTGACATCACAATGCCCTTTCACCCATTGTGACATCACAATGCCATTTCCCACATTGTGACATCACAATGCCTTTTCCCCCATTGTGACATCACAATGCAGTTTACCCCATTGTGACATCACAATGCCCTTTCCACCATTGTGACATCACAATGCCGTTTTCCCCATTGGGACATCACAATGCCGTTTCCCCCATTGTGACATCACAATCCCATTTCCACTATTGTGACATCACAATGCCGTTTTCTGCATTGTGACATCACAATGCCCTTTCCCCCATTGTGACATCACAATGCCGTTTTCCCCATTGTGACATCACAATGCCCTTTCCCCCATTGTGACATCACAATGCCATTCCCCCCATTGTGACATCACAATGCCGTTTTCCCTATTGTGACATCACAATGCCCTTTCCCCCATTGTGACATCACAATGCCATTTCCCCCATTGTGACACCACAATGTCGTTTCCCTCATTGTGAAATCACAATGCAGTTTACCCCATTGTGACATCACAATGCCATTTCCCCCATTGTGACATCACAATGCAGTTTTCCCCATTGTGACATCACAATGCCCTTTCCCCCATTGTGACATCACAATGCCGTTTTCCGGATTGTGACATCACAATGCCATTTCCCCCATTGTGACATCACAATGCAGTTTTCAAAATTTGTGACATCACAATGCGCTTTCCCCCATTGTGACATCACAATGCCCTTTCCCCCATTGTGACATCACAATGCCATTTCCCCCATTGTGACATCACAATGCCGTTTCCCCCATTGTGACATCACAATGCCGTTTCCCCCATTGTGACATCACAATGCTGTTTTCCCCATTGTGACATCACAATTCCATTTCCCCCATTGTGACATCACAATCCCATTTCCCCCATTGTGACATCACAATGCCGTTTCCCCCATTGTGACATCAGAATGTTGTTTACTCCATTGTGACATCACAATGCCCTTTCCCCCATTGTGACATCACAATGCCGTTTTCCCTATTGTGACATCACAATGCCCTTTCCCCCATTGTGACATCACAATGCCGTTTTCCCTATTGTGACATCACAATGCCATTTCCTCCATTGTGACATCACAATGCCCTTTCCCCATTGTGACATCACAATGCCCTTTCACCCATTGTGACATCACAATGCCATTTCCCACATTGTGACATCACAATGCCTTTTCCCCCATTGTGACATCACAATGCAGTTTACCCTATTGTGACATCACAATGCCCTTTCCACCATTGTGACATCACAATGCCGTTTTCCCCATTGGGACATCACAATGCCGTTTCCCCCATTGTGACATCACAATCCCATTTCCACCATTGTGACATCACAATGCCGTTTTCTGCATTGTGACATCACAATGCCCTTTCCCCCATTGTGACATCACAATGCAGTTTTCCCCATTGTGACATCACAATGCCCTTTCCCCCATTGTGACATCACAATGCCGTTTTCCCCATTGTGACATCACAATGCCCTTTCCCCCATTGTGACATCACAATGCCATTCCCCCCATTGTGACATCACAATGCCCTCTCCCCCATTGTGACATCACAATGCAGTTTCCCCCATTGTGACATCACAATGCCGTTTCCCCCATTGTGACATCACAATGCCGTTTCCCCCATTGTGACATCACAATGCCGTTTTCCCCATTGTGACATCACAATGCCATTTCCTCCATTGTGACATCACAATGCCCTTTCCCCATTGTGACATCACAATGCCATTTCCCCCATTGTGACATCACAATGCCGTTTCCCCCATTGTGACATCACAATGCAGTTTTCCCCATTGTGACATCACAATGCCCTTTCCACCATTGTGGCATCACAATGCAGTTTTCCCCATTGTGACATCACAATGCCCTTTCCCCCATTGTGACATCACAATGCCGTTTTCCGCATTGTGACATCACAATGCCCTTTCCCCCATTGTGACATCACAATGCACTTTCCCCCATTGTGACATCACAATGCCGTTTTCCGCATTGTGACATCACAATGCCCTCTCCCCCATTGTGACATCACAATGCAGTTTCCCCCATTGTGACATCACAATGCCGTTTCCCCCATTGTGACATCACAATGCAGTTTACCCCATTGTGACATCACAATGCCCATTCCCCCATTGTGACATCACCATGCCGTTTTCCCTATTGTGACATCACAATGCCATTTCCTCCATTGTGACATCACAATGCCCTTTCCCCATTGTGACATCACAATGCCATTTCCCCCATTGTGACATCACAATGCCATTTCCCCCATTGTGACATCACAATGCAGTTTACCACATTGTAACATCACAATGCCCTTTCCCCCATTGTGACTTCACAATGCCGTTTTCCCTATTGTGACATCACAATGCCATTTCCTCCATTGTGACATCACAATGCCCTTTCCCCATTGTGACATCACAATGCCCTTTCACCCATTGTGACATCACAATGCCTTTTCCCCCATTGTGACATCACAATGCCCTTTCTCCCATTGTGACATCACAATGCCGTTTTCCACATTGTGACATCACAATGCCCTTTCCCCCATTGTGACATCACAATGCAGTTTACCCCATTGTGACATCACAATGCCCTTTCCCCGATTGTGACATCACAATGCCGTTTCCCTATTGAGACATCACAATGCCATTTCCCATTGTGACATCACAATGCCCTTTCCCCATTGTGACATCACAATGCCATTTCCCCCATTGTGACATCACAATGCCATTTCCCCCATTGTGACATCACAATGCAGTTTACCACATTGTGACATCACAATGCCGTTTTCCCTATTGTGACATCACAATGCCATTTCCTCCATTGTGACATCACAATGCCCTTTCCCCATTGTGACATCACAATGCCCTTTCACCCATTGTGACATCACAATGCCATTTCCCACATTGTGACATCACAATGCCTTTTCCCCCATTGTGACATCACAATGCAGTTTACCCTATTGTGACATCACAATGCCATTTCCTCCATTGTGACATCACAATGCCCTTTCCCCATTGTGATATCACAATGCAGTTTACCCCATTGTGACATCACAATGCCCTTTCCACCATTGTGACATCACAATGCCGTTTTTTCCCCATTGGGACATCACAATGCCGTTTCCCCCATTGTGACATCACAATCCCATTTCCACCATTGTGACATCACAATGCCGTTTTCTGCATTGTGACATTACAATGCCCTTTCCCCCATTGTGACATCACAATGCAGTTTTCCCCATTGTGACATCACAATGCCCTTTCCCCCATTGTGACATCACAATGCCGTTTTCCCCATTGTGACATCACAATGCCCTTTCCCCCATTGTGACATCACAATGCCCTTTCCCCCATTGTGACATCACAATGCACTTTCCCCCATTGTGACATCACAATGCCGTTTTCCGCATTGTGACATCACAATGCCCTCTCCCCCATTGTGACATCACAATGCAGTTTCCCCCATTGTGACATCACAATGCCGTTTCCCCCATTGTGACATCACAATGCAGTTTACCCCATTGTGACATCACAATGCCCATTCCCCCATTGTGACATCACCATGCCGTTTTCCCTATTGTGACATCACAATGCCATTTCCTCCATTGTGACATCACAATGCCCTTTCCCCATTGTGACATCACAATGCCATTTCCCCCATTGTGACATCACAATGCCATTTCCCCCATTGTGACATCACAATGCAGTTTACCACATTGTAACATCACAATGCCCTTTCCCCCATTGTGACTTCACAATGCCGTTTTCCCTATTGTGACATCACAATGCCATTTCCTCCATTGTGACATCACAATGCCCTTTCCCCATTGTGACATCACAATGCCCTTTCACCCATTGTGACATCACAATGCCTTTTCCCCCATTGTGACATCACAATGCCCTTTCTCCCATTGTGACATCACAATGCCGTTTTCCACATTGTGAAATCACAATGCCCTTTCCCCCATTGTGACATCACAATGCAGTTTACCCCATTGTGACATCACAATGCCCTTTCCCCGATTGTGACATCACAATGCCGTTTCCCTATTGAGACATCACAATGCCATTTCCCATTGTGACATCACAATGCCCTTTCCCCATTGTGACATCACAATGCCATTTCCCCCATTGTGACATCACAATGCCATTTCCCCCATTGTGACATCACAATGCAGTTTACCACATTGTGACATCACAATGCCGTTTTCCCTATTGTGACATCACAATGCCATTTCCTCCATTGTGACATCACAATGCCCTTTCCCCATTGTGACATCACAATGCCCTTTCACCCATTGTGACATCACAATGCCATTTCCCACATTGTGACATCACAATGCCTTTTCCCCCATTGTGACATCACAATGCAGTTTACCCTATTGTGACATCACAATGCCATTTCCTCCATTGTGACATCACAATGCCCTTTCCCCATTGTGATATCACAATGCAGTTTACCCCATTGTGACATCACAATGCCCTTTCCACCATTGTGACATCACAATGCCGTTTTTTCCCCATTGGGACATCACAATGCCGTTTCCCCCATTGTGACATCACAATGCCCTTTCCCCATTGTGACATCACAATGCCATTTCCCCCATTGTGACATCACAATGCCATTTCCCCCATTGTGACATCACAATGCAGTTTACCCCATTGTGACATCACAATGCCCTTTCCCCCATTGTGACATCACCATGCCGTTTTCCCTATTGTGACATCACAATGCCATTTCCTCCATTGTGACATTACAATGCCCATTTCCCATTGTGACATCACAATGCCCATTCCCCATTGTGACATCACAATGCCATTTCTCACATTGTGACATCACAATGCCTTTTCCCCCATTGTGACGTCACAATGCAGTTTTCCCCATTGTGACATCACAATGCCCTTTCCACCATTGTGGCATCACAATGCAGTTTTTCCCATTGTGACATCACAATGCCCTTTCCCCCATTGTGACATCACAATGCCGTTTTCCGCATTGTGACATCACAATGCCCTTTCCCCCATTGTGACATCACAATGCACTTTCCCCCATTGTGACATCACAATGCCGTTTTCCGCATTGTGACATCACAATGCCCTCTCCCCCATTGTGACATCACAATGCAGTTTTCCCCATTGTGACATCACAATGCGCTTTCCCCCATTGTGACATCACAATGCCCTTTCCCCCATTGTGACATCACAATGCCCTTTCCCCCATTGTGACATCACAATGCCATTTCCCCCATTGTGACATCACAATGCCGTTTCCCCCATTGTGACATCACAATGCAGTTTACCCCATTGTGACATCACAATGCCCTTTCCCCCATTGTGACATCACAATGCCATTTCCCTATTGTGACATCACAATGCCATTTCCTCCATTGTGACATCACAATGCCCTTTCCCCATTGTGACATCACAATGCCATTTCCCCCATTGTGACATCACAATGCCATTTCCCCCATTGTGACATCACAATGCCGTTTTCCCTATTGTGACATCACAATGCCATTTCCCACATTGTGACATCACAATGCCATTTCCCCCATTGTGACATCACAATGCTCTTTCCCCCATTGTGACATCACAATGCCGTTTTCCCTATTGTGACATCACAATGCCATGCCCACATTGTGACATCGCAATGCCTTTTCCCCCATTGTGACATCACAATGCAGTTTTCCCCATTGTGACATCACAATGCCCTTCCCCCCCATTGTGACATCACAATGCCGTTTTCGGCATTGTGACATCACAATGCCCTTTCCCCCATTGTGACATCACAATCAGCTTACCCCATTGTGACATCACAATGCCCTTTCCCCCATTGTGACATCACAATGCAGTTTACCCCATTGTGACATCACAATGCCCTTTCCACCATTGTGACATCACAATGCTGTTTTTCCCATTGTGACATCACAATTCCATTTCCCCCATTGTGACATTACAATGCCGTTTTCCCCATTGTGACATCACAATGCCCTTTCCCCCATTGTGACATCACAATGCCATTTCCTCCATTGTGACATCACAATGCCGTTTCCCCCATTGTGACATCACAATGCAGTTTACCCCATTGTGACATCACAATGCCCTTTCCCCCATTGTGACATCACAATGCCGTTTTCCCTATTGTGACATCACAATGCCATTTGCTCCATTGTGACATCACAATGCCCTTTCCCCATTGTGATATCACAATGCCGTTTTCCCCATTGTGACATCACAATGCGCTTTCCCCCATTGTGACATCACAATGCCCTTTCCCCCATTGTGACATCACAATGCCCTTTCCCCCATTGTGACATCAAAATGCCATTTCCCCCATTGTGACATCACAATGCCATTTCCCCCATTGTGACATCACAATGCAGTTTACCACATTGTGACATCACAATGCCCTTTCCCCCATTGTGACATCACAATCCCGTTTTCCCTATTGTGACATCACAATGCCATTTCCTCCATTGTGACATCACAATGCCCTTTCCCCATTGTGACATCACAATGCCATTTCCCCCATTGTGACATCACAATGCAGTTTACCACATTGTGACATCACAGTGCCCTTTCCCCCATTGTGACATCACAATGCCGTTTTCCCTATTGTGACATCACAATGCCATTTCCTCCATTGTGACATCACAATGCCCTTTCCCCATTGTGACATCACAATGCCCTTTCACCCATTGTGACATCACAATGCCTTTTCCCCCATTGTGACATCACAATGCAGTTTTCCCCATTGTGACATCACAATGCCCTTTCCCCCATTGTGACATCACAATGCCGTTTTCCGCATTGTGACATCACAATGCCCTTTCCCCCATTGTGACATCACAATGCAGTTTACCCCATTGTGACATCACAATGCCCTTTCCCCCATTGTGACATCACAATGCAGTTTTCCCTATTGTGACATCACAATGCCATTTCCTCCATTGTGACATCACAATGCCCTTTCCCCATTGTGATATCACAATGCCGTTTCCCCCATTGTGACATTACAATGCAGTTTACCCCATTGTGACATCACAATGCCCTTTCCACCATTGTGACATCACAATGCCGTTTTCCCCATTGGGACATCACAATGCCGTTTCCCCCATTGTGACATCACAATCCCATTTCCACCATTGTGACATCACAATGCCGTTTTCTGCATTGTGACATCACAATGCCCTTTCCCCCATTGTGACATCACAATGCAGTTTTCCCCATTGTGACATCACAATGCCCTTTCCCCCATTGTGACATCACAATGCCGTTTTCCCCATTGTGACATCACAATGCCCTTTCCCCCATTGTGACATCACAATCCCATTTCCCCCATTGTGACATCACAATGCCGTTTCCCCCATTGTGACATCAGAATGCTGTTTACCCCATTGTGACATCACAATGCCCTTTCCCCCATTGTGACATCACAATGCCGTTTCCCTATTGTGACATCACAATGCCATTTCCCATTGTGACATCACAATGCCCTTTCCCCATTGTGACATCACAATGCCATTTCCCCCATTGTGACATCACAATGCCCTTTCCCCCATTGTGACATCACAATGCCGTTTTCCCTATTGTGACATCACAATGCCATTTCCTCCATTGTGACATCACAATGCCCTTTCCCCATTGTGACATCACAATGCCATTTCCCCCATTGTGACATCACAATGCCATTTCCCCCATTGTGACATCACAATGCAGTTTACCACATTGTGACATCACAGTGCCCTTTCCCCCATTGTGACATCACAATGCCGTTTTCCCTATTGTGACATCACAATGCCATTTCCTCCATTGTGACATCACAATGCCCTTTCCCCATTGTGACATCACAATGCCCTTTCACCCATTGTGACATCACAATGCCTTTTCCCCCATTGTGACATCACAATGCAGTTTACCCCATTGTGACATCACAATGCCATTTCCTCCATTGTGACATCACAATGCCCTTTCCCCATTGTGATATCACAATGCCGTTTCCCCCATTGTGACATCACAATGCCCTTTCCACCATTGTGACATCACAATGCCGTTTTCCCCATTGGGACATCACAATGCCCTTTCCACCATTGTGACATCACAATGCCGTTTTCCCCATTGGGACATCACAATGCCGTTTCCCCCATTGTGACATCACAATCCCATTTCCACCATTGTGACATCACAATGCCGTTTTCTGCATTGTGACATTACAATGCCCTTTCCCCCATTGTGACATCACAATGCAGTTTTCCCCATTGTGACATCACAATGCCCTTTCCCCCATTGTGACATCACAATGCCGTTTTCCCCATTGTGACATCACAATGCCCTTTCCCCCATTGTGACATCACAATCCCATTTCCCCCATTGTGACATCACAATGCCGTTTCCCCCATTGTGACATCAGAATGCTGTTTACCCCATTGTGACATCACAATGCCCTTTCCCCCATTGTGACATCACAATGCCGTTTCCCTATTGTGACATCACAATGCCATTTCCCATTGTGACATCACAATGCCCTTTCCCCATTGTGACATCACAATGCCATTTCCCCCATTGTGACATCACAATGCCATTTCCCCCATTGTGACATCACAATGCAGTTTACCACATTGTGACATCACAATGCCCTTTCCCCCATTGTGACATCACAATGCCGTTTTCCCTATTGTGACATCACAATGCCATTTCCTCCATTGTGACATCACAATGCCCTTTCCATATTGTGACATCACAATGCCCTTTCACCCATTGTGACATCACAATGCCATTTCCCACATTGTGACATCACAATGCCTTTTCCCCCATTGTGACATCACAATGCAGTTTACCCCATTGTGACATCACAATGCCCTTTCCACCATTGTGACATCACAATGCCGTTTTCCCCATTGGGACATCACAATGCCGTTTCCCCCATTGTGACATCACAATCCCATTTCCACTATTGTGACATCACAATGCCGTTTTCTGCATTGTGACATCACAATGCCCTTTCCCCCATTGTGACATCACAATGCCGTTTTCCCCATTGTGACATCACAATGCCCTTTCCCCCATTGTGACATCACAATGCCATTCCCCCCATTGTGACATCACAATGCCGTTTTCCCTATTGTGACATCACAATGCCCTTTCCCCCATTGTGACATCACAATGCCATTTCCCCCATTGTGACACCACAATGTCGTTTCCCTCATTGTGAAATCACAATGCAGTTTACCCCATTGTGACATCACAATGCCATTTCCCCCATTGTGACATCACAATGCAGTTTTCCCCATTGTGACATCACAATGCCCTTTCCCCCATTGTGACATCACAATGCCGTTTTCCGGATTGTGACATCACAATGCCATTTCCCCCATTGTGACATCACAATGCAGTTTTCAAAATTTGTGACATCACAATGCGCTTTCCCCCATTGTGACATCACAATGCCCTTTCCCCCATTGTGACATCACAATGCCATTTCCCCCATTGTGACATCACAATGCCGTTTCCCCCATTGTGACATCACAATGCCGTTTCCCCCATTGTGACATCACAATGCTGTTTTCCCCATTGTGACATCACAATTCCATTTCCCCCATTGTGACATCACAATCCCATTTCCCCCATTGTGACATCACAATGCCGTTTCCCCCATTGTGACATCAGAATGTTGTTTACTCCATTGTGACATCACAATGCCCTTTCCCCCATTGTGACATCACAATGCCGTTTTCCCTATTGTGACATCACAATGCCCTTTCCCCCATTGTGACATCACAATGCCGTTTTCCCTATTGTGACATCACAATGCCATTTCCTCCATTGTGACATCACAATGCCCTTTCCCCATTGTGACATCACAATGCCCTTTCACCCATTGTGACATCACAATGCCATTTCCCACATTGTGACATCACAATGCCTTTTCCCCCATTGTGACATCACAATGCAGTTTACCCTATTGTGACATCACAATGCCCTTTCCACCATTGTGACATCACAATGCCGTTTTCCCCATTGGGACATCACAATGCCGTTTCCCCCATTGTGACATCACAATCCCATTTCCACCATTGTGACATCACAATGCCGTTTTCTGCATTGTGACATCACAATGCCCTTTCCCCCATTGTGACATCACAATGCAGTTTTCCCCATTGTGACATCACAATGCCCTTTCCCCCATTGTGACATCACAATGCCGTTTTCCCCATTGTGACATCACAATGCCCTTTCCCCCATTGTGACATCACAATGCCATTCCCCCCATTGTGACATCACAATGCCCTCTCCCCCATTGTGACATCACAATGCAGTTTCCCCCATTGTGACATCACAATGCCGTTTCCCCCATTGTGTAATCACAATGCCGTTTCCCCCATTGTGACATCACAATGCTGTTTTCCCCATTGTGACATCACAATGCCATTTCCTCCATTGTGACATCACAATGCCCTTTCCCCATTGTGACATCACAATGCCATTTCCCCCATTGTGACATCACAATGCCGTTTCCCCCATTGTGACATCACAATGCAGTTTTCCCCATTGTGACATCACAATGCCCTTTCCACCATTGTGGCATCACAATGCAGTTTTCCCCATTGTGACATCACAATGCCCTTTCCCCCATTGTGACATCACAATGCCGTTTTCCGCATTGTGACATCACAATGCCCTTTCCCCCATTGTGACATCACAATGCACTTTCCCCCATTGTGACATCACAATGCCGTTTTCCGCATTGTGACATCACAATGCCCTCTCCCCCATTGTGACATCACAATGCAGTTTCCCCCATTGTGACATCACAATGCCGTTTCCCCCATTGTGACATCACAATGCAGTTTACCCCATTGTGACATCACAATGCCCATTCCCCCATTGTGACATCACCATGCCGTTTTCCCTATTGTGACATCACAATGCCATTTCCTCCATTGTGACATCACAATGCCCTTTCCCCATTGTGACATCACAATGCCATTTCCCCCATTGTGACATCACAATGCCATTTCCCCCATTGTGACATCACAATGCAGTTTACCACATTGTAACATCACAATGCCCTTTCCCCCATTGTGACTTCACAATGCCGTTTTCCCTATTGTGACATCACAATGCCATTTCCTCCATTGTGACATCACAATGCCCTTTCCCCATTGTGACATCACAATGCCCTTTCACCCATTGTGACATCACAATGCCTTTTCCCCCATTGTGACATCACAATGCCCTTTCTCCCATTGTGACATCACAATGCCGTTTTCCACATTGTGACATCACAATGCCCTTTCCCCCATTGTGACATCACAATGCAGTTTACCCCATTGTGACATCACAATGCCCTTTCCCCGATTGTGACATCACAATGCCGTTTCCCTATTGAGACATCACAATGCCATTTCCCATTGTGACATCACAATGCCCTTTCCCCATTGTGACATCACAATGCCATTTCCCCCATTGTGACATCACAATGCCATTTCCCCCATTGTGACATCACAATGCAGTTTACCACATTGTGACATCACAATGCCGTTTTCCCTATTGTGACATCACAATGCCATTTCCTCCATTGTGACATCACAATGCCCTTTCCCCATTGTGACATCACAATGCCCTTTCACCCATTGTGACATCACAATGCCATTTCCCACATTGTGACATCACAATGCCTTTTCCCCCATTGTGACATCACAATGCAGTTTACGCTATTGTGACATCACAATGCCATTTCCTCCATTGTGACATCACAATGCCCTTTCCCCATTGTGATATCACAATGCAGTTTACCCCATTGTGACATCACAATGCCCTTTCCACCATTGTGACATCACAATGCCGTTTTTTCCCCATTGGGACATCACAATGCCGTTTCCCCCATTGTGACATCACAATCCCATTTCCACCATTGTGACATCACAATGCCGTTTTCTGCATTGTGACATTACAATGCCCTTTCCCCCATTGTGACATCACAATGCAGTTTTCCCCATTGTGACATCACAATGCCCTTTCCCCCATTGTGACATCACAATGCCGTTTTCCCCATTGTGACATCACAATGCCCTTTCCCCCATTGTGACATCACAATCCCATTTCCCCCATTGTGACATCACAATGCCGTTTCCCCCATTGTGACATCAGAATGCTGTTTACCCCATTGTGACATCACAATGCCCTTTCCCCCATTGTGACATCACAATGCCGTTTCCCTATTGAGACATCACAATGCCATTTCCCATTGTGACATCACAATGCCCTTTCCCCATTGTGACATCACAATGCCATTTCCCCCATTGTGACATCACAATGCCATTTCCCCCATTGTGACATCACAATGCAGTTTACCACATTGTGACATCACAATGCCCTTTCCCCCATTGTGACATCACAATGCCGTTTTCCCTATTGTGACATCACAATGCCATTTCCTCCATTGTGACATCACAATGCCCTTTCCCCATTGTGACATCACAATGCCCTTTCACCCATTGTGACATCACAATGCCATTTCCCACATTGTGACATCACAATGCCTTTTCCCCCATTGTGACATCACAATGCAGTTTACCCCATTGTGACATCACAATGCCCTTTCCACCATTGTGACATCACAATGCCGTTTTCCCCATTGGGACATCACAATGCCGTTTCCCCCATTGTGACATCACAATCCCATTTCCACTATTGTGACATCACAATGCCGTTTTCTGCATTGTGACATTACAATGCCCTTTCCCCCATTGTGACATCACAATGCCGTTTTCCCCATTGTGACATCACAATGCCCTTTCCCCCATTGTGACATCACAATGCCATTCCCCCCATTGTGACATCACAATGCCGTTTTCCCTATTGTGACATCACAATGCCCTTTCCCCCATTGTGACATCACAATGCCATTTCCCCCATTGTGACACCACAATGTCGTTTCCCTCATTGTGAAATCACAATGCAGTTTACCCCATTGTGACATCACAATGCCATTTCCCCCATTGTGACATCACAATGCAGTTTTCCCCATTGTGACATCACAATGCCCTTTCCCCCATTGTGACATCACAATGCCGTTTTCCGCATTGTGACATCACAATGCCATTTCCCCCATTGTGACATCACAATGCAGTTTTCAAAATTTGTGACATCACAATGCGCTTTCCCCCATTGTGACATCACAATGCCCTTTCCCCCATTGTGACATCACAATGCCATTTCCCCCATTGTGACATCACAATGCCGTTTCCCCCATTGTGACATCACAATGCCGTTTCCCCCATTGTGACATCACAATGCTGTTTTCCCCATTGTGACATCACAATTCCATTTCCCCCATTGTGACATCACAATCCCATTTCCCCCATTGTGACATCACAATGCCGTTTCCCACATTGTGACATCAGAATGTTGTTTACTCCATTGTGACATCACAATGCCCTTTCCCCCATTGTGACATCACAATGCCGTTTTCCCTATTGTGACATCACAATGCCCTTTCCCCCATTGTGACATCACAATGCCGTTTTCCCTATTGTGACATCACAATGCCATTTCCTCCATTGTGACATCACAATGCCCTTTCCCCATTGTGACATCACAATGCCCTTTCACCCATTGTGACATCACAATGCCATTTCCCACATTGTGACATCACAATGCCTTTTCCCCCATTGTGACATCACAATGCAGTTTACCCTATTGTGACATCACAATGCCCTTTCCACCATTGTGACATCACAATGCCGTTTTCCCCATTGGGACATCACAATGCCGTTTCCCCCATTGTGACATCACAATCCCATTTCCACCATTGTGACATCACAATGCCGTTTTCTGCATTGTGACATCACAATGCCCTTTCCCCCATTGTGACATCACAATGCAGTTTTCCCTATTGTGACATCACAATGCCCTTTCCCCCATTGTGACATCACAATGCCGTTTTCCCCATTGTGACATCACAATGCCCTTTCCCCCATTGTGACATCACAATGCCATTCCCCCCATTGTGACATCACAATGCCCTCTCCCCCATTGTGACATCACAATGCAGTTTCCCCCATTGTGACATCACAATGCCGTTTCCCCCATTGTGACATCACAATGCCGTTTCCCCCATTGTGACATCACAATGCTGTTTTCCCCATTGTGACATCACAATGCCATTTCCTCCATTGTGACATCACAATGCCCTTTCCCCATTGTGACATCACAATGCCATTTCCCCCATTGTGACATCACAATGCCGTTTCCCCCATTGTGACATCACAATGCAGTTTTCCCCATTGTGACATCACAATGCCCTTTCCACCATTGTGGCATCACAATGCAGTTTTCCCCATTGTGACATCACAATGCCCTTTCCCCCATTGTGACATCACAATGCCGTTTTCCGCATTGTGACATCACAATGCCCTTTCCCCCATTGTGACATCACAATGCACTTTCCCCCATTGTGACATCACAATGCCGTTTTCCGCATTGTGACATCACAATGCCCTCTCCCCCATTGTGACATCACAATGCAGTTTCCCCCATTGTGACATCACAATGCCGTTTCCCCCATTGTGACATCACAATGCAGTTTACCCCATTGTGACATCACAATGCCCATTCCCCCATTGTGACATCACCATGCCGTTTTCCCTATTGTGACATCACAATGCCATTTCCTCCATTGTGACATCACAATGCCCTTTCCCCATTGTGACATCACAATGCCATTTCCCCCATTGTGACATCACAATGCCATTTCCCCCATTGTGACATCACAATGCAGTTTACCACATTGTAACATCACAATGCCCTTTCCCCCATTGTGACTTCACAATGCCGTTTTCCCTATTGTGACATCACAATGCCATTTCCTCCATTGTGACATCACAATGCCCTTTCCCCATTGTGACATCACAATGCCCTTTCACCCATTGTGACATCACAATGCCTTTTCCCCCATTGTGACATCACAATGCCCTTTCTCCCATTGTGACATCACAATGCCGTTTTCCACATTGTGACATCACAATGCCCTTTCCCCCATTGTGACATCACAATGCAGTTTACCCCATTGTGACATCACAATGCCCTTTCCCCGATTGTGACATCACAATGCCGTTTCCCTATTGAGACATCACAATGCCATTTCCCATTGTGACATCACAATGCCCTTTCCCCATTGTGACATCACAATGCCATTTCCCCCATTGTGACATCACAATGCCATTTCCCCCATTGTGACATCACAATGCAGTTTACCACATTGTGACATCACAATGCCGTTTTCCCTATTGTGACATCACAATGCCATTTCCTCCATTGTGACATCACAATGCCCTTTCCCCATTGTGACATCACAATGCCCTTTCACCCATTGTGACATCACAATGCCATTTCCCACATTGTGACATCACAATGCCTTTTCCCCCATTGTGACATCACAATGCAGTTTACCCTATTGTGACATCACAATGCCATTTCCTCCATTGTGACATCACAATGCCCTTTCCCCATTGTGATATCACAATGCAGTTTACCCCATTGTGACATCACAATGCCCTTTCCACCATTGTGACATCACAATGCCGTTTTTTCCCCATTGGGACATCACAATGCCGTTTCCCCCATTGTGACATCACAATCCCATTTCCACCATTGTGACATCACAATGCCGTTTTCTGCATTGTGACATTACAATGCCCTTTCCCCCATTGTGACATCACAATGCAGTTTTCCCCATTGTGACATCACAATGCCCTTTCCCCCATTGTGACATCACAATGCCGTTTTCCCCATTGTGACATCACAATGCCGTTTCCCCCATTGTGACATCAGAATGCTGTTTACCCCATTGTGACATCACAATGCCCTTTCCCCCATTGTGACATCACAATGCCGTTTCCCTATTGAGACATCACAATGCCATTTCCCATTGTGACATCACAATGCCCTTTCCCCATTGTGACATCACAATGCCATTTCCCCCATTGTGACATCACAATGCCATTTCCCCCATTGTGACATCACAATGCAGTTTACCACATTGTGACATCACAATGCCCTTTCCCCCATTGTGACATCACAATGCCGTTTTCCCTATTGTGACATCACAATGCCATTTCCTCCATTGTGACATCACAATGCCCTTTCCCCATTGTGACATCACAATGCCCTTTCACCCATTGTGACATCACAATGCCATTTCCCACATTGTGACATCACAATGCCTTTTCCCCCATTGTGACATCACAATGCCGTTTTCCCCATTGTGACATCACAATGCCGTTTCCCCCATTGTGACATCACAATCCCATTTCCACCATTGTGACATCACAATGCCGTTTTCTGCATTGTGACATCACAATGCCCTTTCCCCCATTGTGACATCACAATGCAGTTTTCCCCATTGTGACATCACAATGCCCTTTCCCCCATTGTGACATCACAATGCCGTTTTCCCCATTGTGACATCACAATGCCATTCCCCCCATTGTGACATCACAATGCCGTTTTCCCTATTGTGACATCACAATGCCCTTTCCCCCATTGTGACATCACAATGCCATTTCCCCCATTGTGACACCACAATGTCGTTTCCCCCATTGTGAAATCACAATGCAGTTTACCCCATTGTGACATCACAATGCACATTCCCCCATTGTGACATCACAATGCAGTTTTCCCCATTGTGACATCACAATGCCCTTTCCCCCATTGTGACATCACAATGCCGTTTTCCGCATTGTGACATCACAATGCCCTTTCCCCCATTGTGACATCACAATGCAGTTTTCGAAATTTGTGACATCACAATGCGCTTTCCCCCATTGTGACATCACAATACCCTTTCCCCCATTGTGACATCACAATGCCATTTCCCCCATTGTGACATCACAATGCCGTTTCCCCCATTGTGACATCACAATGCCGTTTCCCCCATTGTGACATCACAATGCCGTTTCCCCCATTGTGACATCACAATGCTGTTTTCCCCATTGTGACATCACAATTCCATTTCCCCCATTGTGACATTACAATGCCGTTTTCCCCATTGTGACATCACAATGCCCTTTCCCCCATTGTGACATCACAATGCAGTTTACCCCATTGTGACATCACAATGCCCTTTCCCCCATTGTGACATCACAATGCCGTTTTCCCTATTGTGACATCACAATGCCCTTTCCCCCATTGTGACATCACAATGCCGTTTTCCCTATTGTGACATCACAATGCCATTTCCTCCATTGTGACATCACAATGCCCATTCCCCATTGTGACATCACAATGCCCTTTCACCCATTGTGACATCACAATGCCATTTCCCACATTGTGACATCACAATGCCTTTTCCCCCATTGTGACATCACAATGCAGTTTACCCCATTGTGACATCACAATGCCCTTTCCACCATTGTGGCATCACAATGCAGTTTTCCCCATTGGGACATCACAGTGCCGTTTCCCCCATTGTGACATCACAATCCCATTTCCACCATTGTGACATCACAATGCCGTTTTCACCATTGTGACATCACAATGCCGTTTTCTGCATTGTGACATCACAATGCCCTTTCCCCCATTGTGACATCACAATGCAGTTTTCCCCATTGTGACATTACAATGCCGTTTTCCCTATTGTGGCATCACAATGCCATTTCCTCCATTGTGACATCACAATGCCCTTTCCCCATTGTGACATCACAATGCCATTTCCCCCATTGTGACATCGCAATGCCATTTTCCCCATTGTGACATCACAATGCAGTTTACCACATTGTGACATCACAATGCCCTTTCCCCCATTGTGACATCACAATGCCGTTTTCCCTATTGTGACATCACAATGACATTTCCTCCATTGTGACATCACAATGCCCTTTCCCCATTGTGACATCACAATGCCCTTTCACCCATTGTGACATCACAATGCCTTTTCCCCCATTGTGACATCACAATGCAGTTTTCCCCATTGTGACATCACAATGCCCTTTCCCCCATTGTGACATCACAATGCCGTTTTCCGCATTGTGACATCACAATGCCCTGTCCCCCATTGTGACATCACAATGCCATTTCCCACATTGTGACATCACAATGCCTTTTCCCCCATTGTGACATCACAATGCAGTTTTCCCCATTGTGACATCACAATGCGCTTTCCCCCATTGTGACATCACAATGCCCTTTCCCCCATTGTGACATCACAATGCCCTTTCCCCCATTGTGACATCAAAATGCCATTTCCCCCATTGTGACATCACAATGCCATTTCCCCCATTGTGACATCACAATGCCATTTCCCCCATTGTGACATCACAATGCAGTTTACCACATTGTGACATCACAATGCCCTTTCCCCCATTGTGACATCACAATGCCGTTTTCCCTATTGTGACATCACAATGCCATTTCCTCCATTGTGACATCACAATGCCTTTTCCCCATTGTGACACCACAATGCCCTTTCACCCATTGTGACATCACAATGCCTTTTCCCCCATTGTGACATCACAATGCAGTTTTCCCCATTGTGACATCACAATGCCCTTTCCCCCATTGTGACATCACAATGCCGTTTTCCGCATTGTGACATCACAATGCCCTTTCCCCCATTGTGACATCACAATGCCGTTTTCCCTATTGTGACATCACAATGCCATTTCCTCCATTGTGACATCACAATGCCCTTTCCCCATTGTGATATCACAATGCCGTTTCCCCCTTTGTGACATCACAATGCAGTTTACCCCATTGTGACATCACAATGCCCTTTCCACCATTGTGACATCACAATGCCGTTTTCCCCATTGGGACATCACAATGCCGTTTCCCCCATTGTGACATCACAATCCCATTTCCACCATTGTGACATCACAATGCCGTTTTCTGCATTGTGACATTACAATGCCCTTTCCCCCATTGTGACATCACAATGCAGTTTTCCCCATTGTGACATCACAATGCCCTTTCCCCCATTGTGACATCACAATGCCGTTTTCCCCATTGTGACATCACAATGCCCTTTCCCCCATTGTGACATCACAATCCCATTTCCCCCATTGTGACATCACAATGCCGTTTCCCCCATTGTGACATCAGAATGCCGTTTACCCCATTGTGACATCACAATGCCCTTTCCCCCATTGTGACATCACAATGCCCTTTCCCCATTGTGACATCACAATGCCATTTCCCCCATTGTGACATCACAATGCCATTTCCCCCATTGTGACATCACAATGCAGTTTACCACATTGTGACATCACAATGCCCTTTCCCCAATTGTGACATCACAATGCCGTTTTCCCTATTGTGACATCACAATGCCATTTCCTCCATTGTGACATCACAATGCCCTTTCCCCATTGTGACATCACAATGCCATTTCCCCCATTGTGACATCACAATGCAGTTTACCCCATTGTGACATCACAATCCCCCTTCCACCATTGTGACATCACAATGCCGTTTTCCCCAATGGGACATCACAATGCCGTTTCCCCCATTGTGACATCACAATCCCATTTCCACCATTGTGACATCACAATGCCGTTTTCTGCATTGTGACATCACAATGCCCTTTCCCCCATTGTGACATCACAATGCCGTTTTCCCCATTGTGACATCACAATACCCTTTCCCCCATTGTGACATCACAATGCCATTCCCCCCATTGTGACATCACAATGCCGTTTTCCCTATTGTGACATCACAATGCCCTTTCCCCCATTGTGACATCACAATCCCATTTCCCCCATTGTGACATCACAATGCCGTTTCCCCCATTGTGACATCAGAATGCCGTTTACCCCATTGTGACATCACAATGCCATTTCCCCCATTGTGACATCACAATGCAGTTTACCACATTGTGACATCACAATGCCCTTTCCCCCATTGTGACATCACAATGCCCTTTCCCCATTGTGACATCACAATGCCATTTCCCCCATTGTGACATCACAATGCCATTTCCCCCATTGTGACATCACAATGCAGTTTACCACATTGTGACATCACAATGCCCTTTCCCCCATTGTGACATCACAATGCCGTTTTCCCTATTGTGACATCACAATGCCATTTCCTCCATTGTGACATCACAATGCCCTTTCCCCATTGTGACATCACAATGCCCTTTCACCCATTGTGACATCACAATGCCATTTCCCCCATTGTGACATCACAATGCAGTTTACCCCATTGTGACATCACAATCCCCCTTCCACCATTGTGACATCACAATGCCGTTTTCCCCAATGGGACATCACAATGCCGTTTCCCCCATTGTGACATCACAATCCCATTTCCACCATTGTGACATCACAATGCCGTTTTCTGCATTGTGACATCACAATGCCCTTTCCCCCATTGTGACATCACAATGCCGTTTTCCCCATTGTGACATCACAATACCCTTTCCCCCATTGTGACATCACAATGCCATTCCCCCCATTGTGACATCACAATGCCGTTTTCCCTATTGTGACATCACAATGCCCTTTCCCCCATTGTGACACCACAATGCCGTTTCCCCCATTGTGACATCACAATGCAGTTTACCCCATTGTGACATCACAATGCCATTTCCCCCATTGTGACATCACAATGCAGTTTTCCCCATTGTGACATCACAATGCCCTTTGCCCCATTGTGACATCACAATGCCGTTTTCCGCATTGTGACATCACAATGCCCTTTCCCCCATTGTGACATCACAATGTAGTTTTCAAAATTTGTGACATCACAATGCGCTTTCCCCCATTGTGACATCACAATGCCCTTTCCCCCATTGTGACATCACAATGCCATTTCCCCCATTGTGACATCACAATGCCGTTTCCCCCATTGTGACATCACAATGCCGTTTCCCCCATTGTGACATCACAATGCTGTTTCCCCCATTGTGACATCACAATGCAGTTTTCCCCATTGTGACATCACAATTCCAGTTCCCCCATTGTGACATTACAATGCCGTTTTCCCCATTGTGACATCACAATGCCCTTTCCCCCATTGTGACATCACAATGCAGTTTACCCCATTGTGACATCACAATGCCCTTTCCCCCATTGTGACATCACAATGCCGTTTTCCCTATTGTGACATCACAATGCCATTTCCTCCATTGTGACATCACAATGCCCTTTCCCCATTGTGACATCACAATGCCATTTCCCCCATTGTGGCATCACAATGCCATTTCCCCCATTGTGACATCACAATGCAGTTTACCCCATTGTGACATCACAATGCCCTTTCCCCCATTGTGACATCACCATGCCGTTTTCCCTATTGTGACATCACAATGCCATTTCCTCCATTGTGACATTACAATGCCCATTTCCCATTGTGACATCACAATGCCCATTCCCCATTGTGACATCACAATGCCATTTCTCACATTGTGACATCACAATGCCTTTTCCCCCATTGTGACGTCACAATGCAGTTTTCCCCATTGTGACATCACAATGCCCTTTCCACCATTGTGGCATCACAATGCAGTTTTCCCCATTGTGACATCACAATGCCCTTTCCCCCATTGTGACATCACAATGCCGTTTTCCGCATTGTGACATCACAATGCCCTTTCCCCCATTGTGACATCACAATGCACTTTCCCCCATTGTGACATCACAATGCCGTTTTCCGCATTGTGACATCACAATGCCCTCTCCCCCATTGTAACATCACAATGCAGTTTTCCCCATTGTGACATCACAATGCGCTTTCCCCCATTGTGACATCACAATGCCCTTTCCCCCATTGTGACATCACAATGCCCTTTCCCCCATTGTGACATCACAATGCCGTTTCCCCCATTGTGACATCACAATGCCGTTTCCCCCATTGTGACATCACAATGCAGTTTACCCCATTGTGACATCACAATGCCCTTTCCCCCATTGTGACATCACAATGCCGTTTCCCTATTGTGACATCACAATGCCATTTCCTCCATTGTGACATCACAATGCCCTTTCCCCATTGTGACATCACAATGCCATTTCCCCCATTGTGACATCACAATGCCATTTCCCCCATTGTGACATCACAATGCCATTTCCCCCATTGTGACATCACAATGCAGTTAACCACATTGTGACATCACAATGCCCTTTCCCCCATTGTGACATCACAATGCCGTTTTCCCTATTGTGACATCACAATGCCATTTCCCACATTGTGACATCACAATGCCATTTCCCCCATTGTGACATCACAATGCCCTTTCCCCCATTGTGACATCACAATGCCGTTTTCCCTATTGTGACATCACAATGCCATTTCCCACATTGTGACATCACAATGCCTTTTCCCCCATTGTGACATCACAATGCAGTTTTCCCCATTGTGACATCACAATGCCCTTCCCCCCCATTGTGACATCACAATGCCGTTTTCCGCATTGTGACATCACAATGCCCTTTCCCCCATTGTGACATCACAATGCAGTTTACCCCATTGTGACATCACAATGCCCTTTCCCCCATTGTGACATCACAATGCAGTTTACCCCATTGTGACATCACAATGCCCTTTCCACCATTGTGACATCACAATGCTGTTTTTCCCATTGTGACATCACAATTCCATTTCCCCCATTGTGACATTACAATGCCGTTTTCCCCATTGTGACATCACAAATCCCTTTCCCCCATTGTGACATCACAATGCCGTTTCCCTATTGTGACATCACAATGCCATTTCCCATTGTGACATCACAATGCCCTTTCCCCATTGTGACATCACAATGCCATTTCCCCCATTGTGACATCACAATGCCTTTTCCCCCATTGTGACATCACAATGCAGTTTACCACATTGTGATATCACAATGCCCTTTCCCCCATTGTGACATCACAATGCCGTTTTCCCTATTGTGACATCACAATGCCATTTCCTCCATTGTGACATCAACTTGCCCTTTCCCCATTGTGACATCACAATGCCCTTTCACCCATTGTGACATCACAATGCCATTTCCCACATTGTTACATCACAATGCCTTTTCCCCCATTGTGACATCACAATGCAGTTTACCCCATTGTGACATCACAATGCCCTTTCCACCATTGTGACATCACAATGCCGTTTTCCCCATTGGGACATCACAATGCCGTTTCCCCCATTGTGACATCACAATCCCATTTCCACCATTGTGACATCACAATGCCGTTTTCTGCATTGTGACATCACAATGCCCTTTCCCCCATTGTGACATCACAATGCAGTTTTCCCCATTGTGACATCACAATGCCCTTTCCCCCATTGTGACATCACAATGCCGTTTTCCCCATTGTGACATCACAATGCCCTTTCCCCCATTGTGACATCACAATGCCATTCCCCCCATTGTGACATCACAATGCCGTTTTCCCTATTGTGACATCACACTGCCCTTTCCCCCATTGTGACATCACAATGCCATTTCCCCCATTGTGACACCACAATGTCGTTTCCCCCATTGTGAAATCACAATGCAGTTTACCCCATTGTGACATCACAATGCCATTTCCCCCATTGTGACATCACAATGCAGTTTTCCCCATTGTGACATCACAATGCCCTTTCCCCCATTGTGACATCACAATGCTGTTTTCCGCATTGTGACATCACAATGCCCTTTCCCCCATTGTGACATCACAATGCAGTTTTCAAAATTTGTGACATCACAATGCGCTTTCCCCCATTGTGACAACACAATGCCCTTTCCCCCATTGTGACATCACAATGCCATTTCCCCCATTGTGACATCACAATGCCGTTTCCCCCATTGTGACATCAGAATGCTGTTTACCCCATTGTGACATCACAATGCCCTTTCCCCCATTGTGACATCACAATGCCGTTTTCCCTAATGTGACATCACAATGCCCTTTCCCCCATTGTGACATCACAATGCCGTTTTCCCTATTGTGACATCACAATGCCATTTCCTCCATTGTGACATCACAATGCCCTTTCCCCATTGTGACATCACAATGCCCTTTCACCCATTGTGACATCACAATGCCATTTCCCACATTGTGACATCACAATGCCTTTTCCCCCATTGTGACATCACAATGCAGTTTACCCCATTGTGACATCACAATGCCCTTTCCACCATTGTGACATCACAATGCCGTTTTCCCCATTGGGACATCACAATGCCGTTTCCCCCATTGTGACATCACAATCCCATTTCCACCATTGTGACATCACAATGCCGTTTTCTGCATTGTGACATCACAATGCCCTTTCCCCCATTGTGACATCACAATGCAGTTTTCCCCATTGTGACATCACAATGCCCTTTCCCCCATTGTGACATCACAATGCCGTTTTCCCCATTGTGACATCACAATGCCATTCCCCCCATTGTGACATCACAATGCCCTCTCCCCCATTGTGACATCACAATGCAGTTTCCCCCATTGTGACATCACAATGCAGTTTCCCCCATTGTGACATCACAATGCCGTTTCCCCCATTGTGACATCACAATGCCGTTTCCCCCATTGTGACATCACAATGCTGTTTTCCCCATTGTGACATCACAAAACCATTTCCTCCATTGTGACATCACAATGCTCTTTCCCCATTGTGACATCACAATGCCATTTCCCCCATTGTGACATCACAATGCCGTTTCCCCCATTGTGACATCACAATGCAGTTTACCCCATTGTGACATCACAATGCCCTTTCCCTCATTGTGACATCACCATGCTGTTTTCCCTATTGTGACATCACAGTGCCATTTCCTCCATTGTGACATTACAATGCCCATTTCCCATTGTGACATCACAATGCCCATTCCCCATTGTGACATCACAATGCCATTTCTCACATTGTGACATCACAATGCCTTTTCCCCCATTGTGACGTCACAATGCAGTTTTCCCCATTGTGACATCACAATGCCCTTTCCACCATTGTGGCATCACAATGCAGTTTTCCCCATTGTGACATCACAATGCCCTTTCCCCCATTTTGACATCACAATGCCGTTTTCCGCATTGTGACATCACAATGCCCTTTCCCCCATTGTGACATCACAATGCACTTTCCCCCATTGTGACATCACAATGCCGTTTTCCGCATTGTGACATCACAATGCCCTCTCCCCCATTGTGACATCACAATGCAGTTTCCCCCATTGTGACATCACAATGCCGTTTCCCCCATTGTGACATCACAATGCCGTTTCCCCCATTGTGACATCACAATGCAGTTTACCCCATTGTGACATCACAATGCCCTTTCCCCCATTGTGACATCACCATGCCGTTTTCCCTATTGTGACATCACAATGCCATTTTCTCCATTGTGACATTACAATGCCCATTTCCCATTGTGACATCACAATGCCCATTCCCCATTGTGACATCACAATGCCATTTCTCACATTGTGACATCACAATGCCTTTTCCCCCATTGTGACGTCACAATGCAGTTTTCCCCATTGTGACATCACAATGCCATTTCCCCCATTGTGACATCACAATGCCGTTTCCCCCATTGTGACATCACAATGCCGTTTCCCCCATTGTGACATCACAATGCCGTTTTCCCCATTGTGACATCACAATGCCCTTTCCCCCATTGTGACATCACAATCCCATTTCCCCCATTGTGACATCACATTGCCGTTTCCCCCATTGTGACATCAGAATGCTGTTTACCCCATTGTGACATCACAATGCCCTTTCCCCCATTGTGACATCACAATGCCGTTTCCCTATTGAGACATCACAATGCCATTTCCCATTGTGACATCACAATGCCCTTTCCCCATTGTGACATCACAATGCCATTTCCCCCATTGTGACATCACAATGCCATTTCCCCCATTGTGACATCACAATGCAGTTTACCACATTGTGACATCACAATGCCCATTCCCCATTGTGACATCACAATGCCATTTCTCACATTGTGATATCACAATGCCTTTTCCCCCATTGTGACGTCACAATGCAGTTTTCCCCATTGTGACATCACAATGCCATTTCCCCCATTGTGACATCACAATGCCGTTTCCCCCATTGTGACATCACAATGCCGTTTCCCCCATTGTGACATCACAATCCCATTTCCACCATTGTGACATCACAATGCCGTTTTCTGCATTGTGACATCACAATGCCCTTTCCCCCATTGTGACATCACAATGCAGTTTTCCCCATTGTGACATCACAATGCCCTTTCCCCCATTGTGACATCACAATGCCGTTTTCCCCATTGTGACATCACAATGCCCTTTCCCCCATTGTGACATCACAATGCCATTCCCCCCATTGTGACATCACAATGCCGTTTTCCCTATTGTGACATCACAATGCCCTTTCCCCCATTGTGACATCACAATGCCATTTCCCCCATTGTGACACCACAATGTCGTTTCCCCCATTGTGAAATCACAATGCAGTTTACCCCATTGTGACATCACAATGCCATTTCCCCCATTGTGACATCACAATGCAGTTTTCCCCATTGTGACATCACAATGCCCTTTCCCCCATTGTGACATCACAATGCCGTTTTCCGCATTGTGACATCACAATGCCCTTTCCCCCATTGTGACATCACAATGCAGTTTTCGAAATTTGTGACATCACAATGCGCTTTCCCCCATTGTGACATCACAATACCCTTTCCCCCATTGTGACATCACAATGCCATTTCCCCCATTGTGACATCACAATGCCGTTTCCCCCATTGTGACATCACAATGCCGTTTCCCCCATTGTGACATCACAATGCCGTTTCCCCCATTGTGACATCACAATGCTGTTTTCCCCATTGTGACATTACAATTCCATTTCCCCCATTGTGACATTACAATGCCGTTTTCCCCATTGTGACATCACAATGCCCTTTCCCCCATTGTGACATCACAATGCCATTTCCCACATTGTGACATCACAATGCCTTTTCCCCCATTGTGACATCACAATGCAGTTTACCCCATTGTGACATCACAATGCCCTTTCCACCATTGTGGCATCACAATGCAGTTTTCCCCATTGGGACATCACAGTGCCGTTTCCCCCATTGTGACATCACAATCCCATTTCCACCATTGTGACATCACAATGCCGTTTTCTGCATTGTGACATCACAATGCCCTTTCCCCCATTGTGACATCACAATGCAGTTTTCCCCATTGTGACATCACAATGCCGTTTTCCCTATTGTGGCATCACAATGCCATTTCCTCCATTGTGACATCACAATGCCCTTTCCCCATTGTGACATCACAATGCCATTTCCCCCATTGTGACATCGCAATGCCATTTTCCCCATTGTGACATCACAATGCAGTTTACCACATTGTGACATCACAATGCCCTTTCCCCCATTGTGACATCACAATGCCGTTTTCCCTATTGTGACATCACAATGCCATTTCCTCCATTGTGACATCACAATGCCCTTTCCCCATTGTGACATCACAATGCCCTTTCACCCATTGTGACATCACAATGCCTTTTCCCCTATTGTGACATCACAATGCAGTTTTCCCCATTGTGACATCACAATGCCCTTTCCCCCATTGTGACATCACAATGCCGTTTTCCGCATTGTGACATCACAATGCCCTTTCCCCCATTGTGACATCACAATGCCATTTCCCACATTGTGACATCACAATGCCTTTTCCCCCATTGTGACATCACAATGCAGTTTTCCCCATTGTGACATCACAATGCGCTTTCCCCCATTGTGACATCACAATGCCCTTTCCCCCATTGTGACATCACAATGCCCTTTCCCCCATTGTGACATCAAAATGCCATTTCCCCCATTGTGACATCACAATGCCATTTCCCCCATTGTGACATCACAATGCCATTTCCCCCATTGTGACATCACAATGCAGTTTACCACATTGTGACATCACAATGCCCTTTCCCCCATTGTGACATCACAATGCCGTTTCCCTATTGTGACATCACAATGCCATTTCCTCCATTGTGACATCACAATGCCTTTTCCCCATTGTGACACCACAATGCCCTTTCACCCATTGTGACATCACAATGCCTTTTCCCCCATTGTGACATCACAATGCAGTTTTCCCCATTGTGACATCACAATGCCCTTTCCCCCATTGTGACATCACAATGCCGTTTTCCGCATTGTGACATCACAATGCCCTTTCCCCCATTGTGACATCACAATGCAGTTTACCCCATTGTGACATCACAATGCCCTTTCCCCCATTGTGACATCACAATGCCGTTTTCCCTATTGTGACATCACAATGCCATTTCCTCCATTGTGACATCACAATGCCCTTTCCCCATTGTGATATCACAATGCCGTTTCCCCCATTGTGACATCACAATGCAGTTTACCCCATTGTGACATCACAATGCCCTTTCCACCATTGTGACATCACAATGCCGTTTTCCCCATTGGGACATCACAATGCCGTTTCCCCCATTGTGACATCACAATCCCATTTCCACCATTGTGACATCACAATGCCGTTTTCTGCATTGTGACATTACAATGCCCTTTCCCCCATTGTGACATCACAATGCAGTTTTCCCCATTGTGACATCACAATGCCCTTTCCCCCATTGTGACATCACAATGCCGTTTTCCCCATTGTGACATCACAATGCCCTTTCCCCCATTGTGACATCACAATCCCATTTCCCCCATTGTGACATCACAATGCCGTTTCCCCCATTGTGACATCAGAATGCCGTTTACCCCATTGTGACATCACAATGCCCTTTCCCCCATTGTGACATCACAATGCCCTTTCCCCATTGTGACATCACAATGCCATTTCCCCCATTGTGACATCACAATGCCATTTCCCCCATTGTGACATCACAATGCAGTTTACCACATTGTGACATCACAATGCCCTTTCCCCCATTGTGACATCACAATGCCGTTTTCCCTATTGTGACATCACAATGCCATTTCCTCCATTGTGACATCACAATGCCCTTTCCCCATTGTGACATCACAATGCCCTTTCACCCATTGTGACATCACAATGCCATTTCCCCCATTGTGACATCACAATGCAGTTTACCCCATTGTGACATCACAATCCCCCTTCCACCATTGTGACATCACAATGCCGTTTTCCCCAATGGGACATCACAATGCCGTTTCCCCCATTGTGACATCACAATCCCATTTCCACCATTGTGACATCACAATGCCGTTTTCTGCATTGTGACATCACAATGCCCTTTCCCCCATTGTGACATCACAATGCCGTTTTCCCCATTGTGACATCACAATACCCTTTCCCCCATTGTGACATCACAATGCCATTCCCCCCATTGTGACATCACAATGCCGTTTTCCCTATTGTGACATCACAATGCCCTTTCCCCCATTGTGACATCACAATCCCATTTCCCCCATTGTGACATCACAATGCCGTTTCCCCCATTGTGACATCAGAATGCCGTTTACCCCATTGTGACATCACAATGCCATTTCCCCCATTGTGACATCACAATGCAGTTTACCACATTGTGACATCACAATGCCCTTTCCCCCATTGTGACATCACAATGCCCTTTCCCCATTGTGACATCACAATGCCATTTCCCCCATTGTGACATCACAATGCCATTTCCCCCATTGTGACATCACAATGCAGTTTACCACATTGTGACATCACAATGCCCTTTCCCCCATTGTGACATCACAATGCCGTTTTCCCTATTGTGACATCACAATGCCATTTCCTCCATTGTGACATCACAATGCCCTTTCCCCATTGTGACATCACAATGCCCTTTCACCCATTGTGACATCACAATGCCATTTCCCCCATTGTGACATCACAATGCAGTTTACCCCATTGTGACATCACAATCCCCCTTCCACCATTGTGACATCACAATGCCGTTTTCCCCAATGGGACATCACAATGCCGTTTCCCCCATTGTGACATCACAATCCCATTTCCACCATTGTGACATCACAATGCCGTTTTCTGCATTGTGACATCACAATGCCCTTTCCCCCATTGTGACATCACAATGCCGTTTTCCCCATTGTGACATCACAATACCCTTTCCCCCATTGTGACATCACAATGCCATTCCCCCCATTGTGACATCACAATGCCGTTTTCCCTATTGTGACATCACAATGCCCTTTCCCCCATTGTGACACCACAATGCCGTTTCCCCCATTGTGACATCACAATGCAGTTTACCCCATTGTGACATCACAATGCCATTTCCCCCATTGTGACATCACAATGCAGTTTTCCCCATTGTGACATCACAATGCCCTTTGCCCCATTGTGACATCACAATGCCGTTTTCCGCATTGTGACATCACAATGCCCTTTCCCCCATTGTGACATCACAATGTAGTTTTCAAAATTTGTGACATCACAATGCGCTTTCCCCCATTGTGACATCACAATGCCCTTTCCCCCATTGTGACATCACAATGCCATTTCCCCCATTGTGACATCACAATGCCGTTTCCCCCATTGTGACATCACAATGCCGTTTCCCCCATTGTGACATCACAATGCCGTTTCCCCCATTGTGACATCACAATGCAGTTTTCCCCATTGTGACATCACAATTCCATTTCCCCCATTGTGACATTACAATGCCGTTTTCCCCATTGTGACATCACAATGCCCTTTCCCCCATTGTGACATCACAATGCAGTTTACCCCATTGTGACATCACAATGCCCTTTCCCCCATTGTGACATCACAATGCCGTTTTCCCTATTGTGACATCACAATGCCATTTCCTCCATTGTGACATCACAATGCCCTTTCCCCATTGTGACATCACAATGCCATTTCCCCCATTGTGGCATCACAATGCCATTTCCCCCATTGTGACATCACAATGCAGTTTACCCCATTGTGACATCACAATGCCCTTTCCCCCATTGTGACATCACCATGCCGTTTTCCCTATTGTGACATCACAATGCCATTTCCTCCATTGTGACATTACAATGCCCATTTCCCATTGTGACATCACAATGCCCATTCCCCATTGTGACATCACAATGCCATTTCTCACATTGTGACATCACAATGCCTTTTCCCCCATTGTGACGTCACAATGCAGTTTTCCCCATTGTGACATCACAATGCCCTTTCCACCATTGTGGCATCACAATGCAGTTTTCCCCATTGTGACATCACAATGCCCTTTCCCCCATTGTGACATCACAATGCTGTTTTCCGCATTGTGACATCACAATGCCCTTTCCCCCATTGTGACATCACAATGCACTTTCCCCCATTGTGACATCACAATGCCGTTTTCCGCATTGTGACATCACAATGCCCTCTCCCCCATTGTAACATCACAATGCAGTTTTCCCCATTGTGACATCACAATGCGCTTTCCCCCATTGTGACATCACAATGCCCTTTCCCCCATTGTGACATCACAATGCCCTTTCCCCATTGTGACATCACAATGCCGTTTCCCCCATTGTGACATCACAATGCCGTTTCCCCCATTGTGACATCACAATGCAGTTTACCCCATTGTGACATCACAATGCCCTTTCCCCCATTGTGACATCACAATGCCGTTTCCCTATTGTGACATCACAATGCCATTTCCTCCATTGTGACATCACAATGCCCTTTCCCCATTGTGACATCACAATGCCATTTCCCCCATTGTGACATCACAATGCCATTTCCCCCATTGTGACATCACAATGCCATTTCCCCATTGTGACATCACAATGCAGTTAACCACATTGTGACATCACAATGCCCTTTCCCCCCATTGTGACATCACAATGCCGTTTTCCTATTGTGACATCACAATGCCATTTCCCACATTGTGACATCACAATGCCCATTTCCCCCATTGTGACATCACAATGCCCTTTCCCCCATTGTGACATCACAATGCCGTTTTCCCTATTGTGACATCACAATGCCATTTCCCACATTGTGACATCACAATGCCTTTTCCCCCATTGTGACATCACAATGCAGTTTTCCCCATTGTGACATCACAATGCCCTTCCCCCCCATTGTGACATCACAATGCCGTTTTCCGCATTGTGACATCACAATGCCCTTTCCCCCATTGTGACATCACAATGCAGTTTACCCCATTGTGACATCACAATGCCCTTTCCCCCATTGTGACATCACAATGCAGTTACCCCATTGTGACATCACAATGCCCTTTCCACCATTGTGACATCACAATGCTGTTTTTCCCATTGTGACATCACAATTCCATTTCCCCCATTGTGACATTACAATGCCGTTTTCCCCATTGTGACATCACCAATGCCCTTTCCCCCATTGTGACATCACAATGCCGTTTCCCTATTGTGACATCACAATGCCATTTCCCATTGTGACATCACAATGCCCTTTCCCCATTGTGACATCACAATGCCATTTCCCCATTGTGACATCACAATGCCATTTCCCCCTTGTGACATCACAATGCAGTTTACCACATTGTGATATCACAATGCCCTTTCCCCATTGTGACATCACAATGCCGTTTTCCCTATTGTGACATCACAATGCCATTTCCTCCATTGTGACATCAACTTGCCCTTTCCCCATTGTGACATCACAATGCCCTTTCACCATTGTGACATCACAATGCCATTTCCCACATTGTGACATCACAATGCCTTTTCCCCCATTGTGACATCACAATGCAGTTTACCCCATTGTGACATCACAATGCCCTTTCCACCATTGTGACATCACAATGCCGTTTTCCCCATTGGGACATCACAATGCCGTTTCCCCCATTGTGACATCACAATCCCATTTCCACCATTGTGACATCACAATGCCGTTTTCTTCTTTGTGACATCACAATGCCGTTTTCTTCTTTGTGACATCACAATGCCCTTTCCCCCATTGTGACATCACAATGCAGTTTTCCCCATTGTGACATCACAATGCCCTTTCCCCCATTGTGACATCACAATGCCGTTTTCCCCATTGTGACATCACAATGCCCTTTCCCCCATTGTGACATCACAATGCCATCCCCCCATTGTGACATCACAATGCCGTTTTCCCTATTGTGACATCACACTGCCCTTCCCCCCATTGTGACATCACAATGCCATTTCCCCCATTGTGACACCACAATGTCGTTTCCCCCATTGTGAAATCACAATGCAGTTTACCCCATTGTGACATCACAATGCCATTTCCCCATTGTGACATCACAATGCAGTTTTCCCCATTGTGACATCACAATGCCCTTTCCCCCATTGTGACATCACATGCTGTTTTCCGCATTGTGACATCACAATGCCCTTTCCCCCCATTGTGACATCACAATGCAGTTTTCAAAATTGTGACATCACAATGCGCTTTCCCCCATTGTGACAACACAATGCCCTTTCCCCCATTGTGACATCACAATGCCATTTCCCCCATTGTGACATCACAATGCCGTTTCCCTATTGTGACATCACAATGCCGTTTCCCCCCATTGTGACATCACAATGCTGTTTTCCCCATTGTGACATCACAATTCCATTTCCCCCATTGTGACATCACAATCCCATTTCCCCCATTGTGACATCACAATGCCGTTTCCCCCATTGTGACATCAGAATGCTGTTTACCCATTGTGACATCACAATGCCCTTTCCCCCATTGTGACATCGCAATGCCGTTTTCCCTAATGTGACATCACAATGCCCTTTCCCCCATTGTGACATCACAATGCCGTTTTCCCTATTGTGACATCACAATGCCATTTCCTCCATTGTGACATCACAATGCCCTTCCCATTGTGACATCACAATGCCCTTTCACCCATTGTGACATCACAATGCCATTTCCCACATTGTGACATCACAATGCCTTTTCCCCCATTGTGACATCACAATGCAGTTTACCCCATTGTGACATCACAATGCCCTTTTCCACCATTGTGACATCACAATGCCGTTTTCCCCCATTGGGACATCACAATGCCGTTTCCCCCCATTGTGACATCACAATGCCGTTTCCCCCATTGTGACATCACAATGCTGTTTTCCCCATTGTGACATCACAATTCCATTTCCCCCATTGTGACATCACAATCCCATTCCCCCATTGTGACATCACAATGCCGTTTCCCCATTGTGACATCAGAATGCTGTTTACCCATTGTGACATCACAATGCCCTTTCCCCCATTGTGACATCACAATGCCGTTTTCCCTAATGTGACATCACAATGCCCTTTTCCCCCATTGTGACATCACAATGCCGTTTTCCTATTGTGACATCACAATGCCATTTCCTCCATTGTGACATCACAATGCCCTTTCCCCATTGTGACATCACAATGCCCTTTCACCCATTGTGACATCACAATGCCATTTCCCACATTGTGACATCACAATGCCTTTTCCCCCATTGTGACATCACAATGCAGTTTACCCCATTGTGACATCACAATGCCCTTTCCACCATTGTGACATCACAATGCCGTTTTCCCCATTGGGACATCACAATGCCGTTTCCCCATTGTGACATCACAATGCCGTTTCCCCCATTGTGACATCACAATGCTGTTTTCCCCATTGTGACATCACAATTCCATTTCCCCCATTGTGACATCACAATCCCATTTCCCCCATTGTGACATCACAATGCCGTTTCCCCCATTGTGACATCAGAATGCCGTTTCCCCCATTGTGACATCACAATGCCGTTTCCCCCATTGTGGACATCACAATGCAGTTTACCCCATTGTGACATCACAATGCCATTTCCCCCATTGTGACATCACAATGCAGTTTTCCTATTGTGACATCACAATGCCATTTCCTCCATTGGACATCACAATGCCCTTTCCCCATTGTGACATCACAATGCCGTTTCCCCCATTGTGACATCACAATGCTGTTTTCCCCATTGTGACATCACAATTCCATTTCCCCATTGTGACATCACAATCCCATTTCCCCCATTGTGACATCACAATGCCGTTTCCCCCATTGTGACATCAGAATGCTGTTTACCCCATTGTGACATCACAATGCCCTTTCCCCCATTGTGACATCACAAAGCCGTTTTTCCCTAATGTGACATCACAATCCCTTTCCCCATTGTGACATCACAATGCCGTTTCCCTATTGTGCAATCAATGCCATTTCCTCCATTGTGACATCACAATGCCCTTTCCCCCCATTGTGACATCACAATGCCCTTCACCCATTGTGACATCACAATGCCATTCCCACATTGTGACATCACAATGCCTTTTCCCCCATTGTGACATCACAAATGCAGTTTACCCCATTGTGACATCACAATGCCCTTTCCCACCATCTGTGACATCACAATGCCGTTTTCCCATTGGGACATCACAATGCCGTTTCCCCCATTGTGACATCACAATCCCATTTCCACCATTGTGACATCACAATGCCGTTTTCTGCATTGTGACATCACAATGCCCTTTCCCCCATTGTGACATCACAATGCAGTTTTCCCCATTGTGACATCACAATGCCCTTTCCCCCATTGTGACATCACAATGCCGTTTTCCCCATTGTGACATCACAATGCCCTTTCCCCCATTGTGACATCACAATCCCATTTCCCCATTGTGACATCACAATGCCGTTTCCCCCATTGTGACATCAGAATGCCGTTTACCCCATTGTGACATCACAATGCCCTTTCCCCCATTGTGACATCACAATGCCCTTTCCCCATTGTGACATCACAATGCCATTTCCCCCATTA